>NC_053025.1:108284458-108584458 GCF_003073215.2 Triticum urartu | reverse complement strand
TCCGCCGGTTTTGACACCAACAAGTGCCCTCGAAGGAAGATAAAGGGGGGAATAAAGAGGCCAAAACGAGCCTCGCTCACTACTCGTCCCAACCGGGGGAATGAGCGCCTCCGCGAAGGAGGATAACCAGGGAGAAGAATCTGACATTCCCTCTCCAGAGAAGAGGACCACCTCTGAATATCCGTAAACAGAGGTTTCCAAACGGGGGAAAAATATTCGCCAGAGGGTCCTGCCTCGGGGGGTACCCTTGCCGCACAGTGTCCGCAAGGGAATCATCCCTCTACCGAGCTGTAAGTAATCGAAAAGTACTTAGTAGTGAAAATATCCTACCTTACTTCTGAAGACAATAACCGAAGCTTATATCTTGTAGTTCAGATCGTAGCCCTTCTCGACAGAGTTCGTCTTTGGGGGATCTTCTTTCGGAGATGATGGAGAGCGAAACACCTCGCCCTGCCACCCCGCCTCACGAGGCGGGCGACCCTGGAGTGTTGTCACGGAGGGTTTCTCCTGATCCGCCAAGGCCAGGGGGAAATCCCTTGTCCACCCGGAGTCCTCAGTATTCGGATCCTAAAGAGAGCAACAGAAAGAATCCGGGACCGTATAGTGTGCGGTCGGACGCACTGAAGGATCTTCTGGAGCAAGCGGCCATCTCAGAAGCGCATAGTATGCTAATGGGTACGGTAATTGAAAGGATTTCGTCCGCTGAAAGTGGATTGCATGAAGCTTTTATGAGTTTGCTGAAAGGCTTTGAGGTACGTGAAATAGTGTATGTTTTTTACGGTACCGCACACGTTAGGTGTGCCCTATGCAGATAGTAGCCCCTGAGACTCTGGTTGTCGTCGAAAACGGCGGCAAATAGAGGATCATAGTCCCAGGTAATAACCAGACCGCCTTTATGTGCAGGTGGCTGAAGCTCCGGTGGCTAACCGGACTGATGGGTTTGCCGAGCTAAAGCGGCAACTTGATGCGGGAGATGCCAACATCGTGCTTGTCAACAAGCGGCTTGACGAGGCACATGGTAAGTGATTTCTCCGGTGATCAACGTATAGTAAGAGGAGCAGGATGTCAATATCTTTAATATGTTGTGACTGCAGATGGAGCTACCACCGTGGAGACCGTTCGGGCATAGCTTGCCCGAGCCAAGGAACAAGCAAGGAATAGCGATGCGGCTGCTCTAAGGGCGGTCGAAGAGCTGTAAGCCGAACAGTCCGTGCATCGCCAGAGCAAGGAAAGGATAGCCAAGATGGCCATTGAGTTGAAAGATGCCACTGACCGTTACCAGCTTCTTGAAAAAGAAATCCGAGCGAGGGCGACAGACCTAGAGAAGGCCATGGTAGCAGCCAAGGAAGCCCGCTCTAAAATCAGAGCGACGAAGGAGGAGCTACATCAAGCTGTGGATATCGTGGCTGGGAAGCCCTTCTTGTTGCGAACTAAGTTCGGAGATCCGAAGTATGCTCCTCTTGATCAACTATGGAGTTCTGCGGACGCCTACGTGGATTTGGCGGCAAGTGCTGCTGATGCGACCGAGTACTTCAAGGATCAAGGAGATCGCGAAGTGGAAAAGATGTTCTGGTCATAGTTCCATGCTCTAGTGCGTCCGCTGCTGTTGAATGAGCAAATGGTCGAGTGGGCCGAGCTCCATAGGTTGTCCAGACTCGCCATGAGGTCCATTGTGGATCATCTGTGGCTGGGAGGGCCAAGGCCGAATAGTTACTTTAGTTTGGTGCAACAATTCCTTGGTGTTGTGCCGCACATTGATGCTATGAAGAGGTCGGCGTGCATAGAGGGTGCGCAGATGGCCTTTGCCCGTGTCAAGACATACTGGGCAGAGATGGAGGCCACCAGTGTTGCAACACAGGGTTCGGCCATGGGCCGAGTGGCTGCCGAGCACTACTTTGAAGAAGTTCTTGAAGGCGCTCGTTCGATAGAGGCTCGGTGCTCGAAGAATATTATGTTCTAGTGACATGTACTCCAATTGTGAAAACAATGTTTTATTGAGTTATCAAGGCTGTGTTTATACTTTTGCCTGCAAGTATTATGGTGCCTCCTGTGCGGCCGCTTATGTATATATGTATATAACCTGAAAGTTTGCAGTCGTCGGCTTCCGCCCCCACGCATATAATGCGGGGGTGTTCGCAAAAAACGTGTATTCACACTTGATCCAACGTCTTGGTCCATTAAGGAGGTGGTAGCGTAGCGAACGAGGCAATCAGACTATATTGCTTTAACACTTTCACTTAGCCATAGGAGTTTGACGGTGGGGCTACTATATAGCCCCTGGTACTTCTGCGCTCATCCGGATACGGGGCGCATACGTACATGACCGGGAAATGGCCCTTCATTAATGCGGAGCAATCCCGAAGATTCCGCTGAGTCATCGAGTGGTTGACCAGTCTCGCACTATATCATGACAGTCAGTTTTCGGGTTTCTCTACTGAGGTGCTCATCCGGATGAACCAGGACACAATCGCAGTAGTTCTCCCAGTGCTACCTTAGCCTATATAGCGGAACGTAAGGTACCAAAACATGGGAGCCGGGCAAACCCAACATTTTACCAAAGACATGATTCGGAGCTGATGCATATAAGGCCAAACTCGCGACACCGAACACTCCCTAAGGTATTCGGTCTTTGTAACATATGTCGGGCTGAACAATGCCCTTAATAATAAACCCCGGGTGTCCAGGTACATGCAATATCCTGACGTGGCCACATGCCAATACGTCGGCATCCTTCTCGGTTGTATTGAGTATCCGGAGGCTGTGAACAACAAGAGACCATAAAAAAGGTTTATGCGTGGTCTTAATCTAAAAAGAAACCTTTGAGCGGGTCCCTGCTGCACGTCTGCGCCTGTGTCTCCGTTGTGCCGTGTCCTGGATGGGTGTAGCACGATTGTCATCTATAAAAGAGAAAAACTTAGGTGAAAGTTGCCGTGCCAGAAAATTGGTTATTATCAATAAACCATTAAAATTTAAGATAAGTAAAGTTGAGCCGGACTAGCCCTGATTACACGCGGGAAGCCCCTGGTACCGTCTAGGAGGGCTTGATCATCAAACCAATCTCATGTATATGTAGTGGTGCACCGGACTCGTCTAACCGTGTCCGTGGTCTTGATAACTTGTCATTCTTTCTGGTTGGTGAGGCCGTCTAGTGCTCGGCGGCTAAAGCCGCTGCACATTCTTCCGCGCGTTGAGCATGCTCAGTGTTTCCGCTAACTGTGATGGTGCCACATGGACCGGGCATCTTAAGCTTGAGATAAGCGTAATGCAGGATTGCATTAAAACGAGCGAAAGCCGCTCTTCCGAGTAGTGCCTGATAGCCGCTTCGGAATGGAGCGATGTAGAAAGTTAACCTTTCTCTTCGGAAGTTGTCGGAAGAACCGAACACAACCTCTAGTAATAGAGAGCCCGTGCAGCGGGCCTCTAGGCCTGGTATTACTCCCTTGAAGGTAGTAGTACGGTGGCTTATTTTTGTCGGGTCTATCCCCATTTTGCGGAATGTGTCCTGATATATCAGATTTAGACCACTGCCGCCGTCCATGAGGACTCGTGTGAGATGGTACCATTTATTATTGGGTCTAACACCAAGGCCGCCAATCCTTTGTGTCGGATGCTTGTCGCGTGATCCCTGCGATCAAAAGGTGATCGGGCAGGCCAACCAGGGGTTGAACCTAGGGGTGACGGGCTCTATGGTGCGTGTGTCTCGGAGTGCATGTTTGCTCCTCCTCTTCGTCACATGGATCATGTTGACTGTTTTAACCTCTGGTGGGAATTTTTTTGTCCTCTAGTGCTTGCAGGTGACGCTCGTCCTCGTCTTCGCTTGGTCTCTCCCCCCTTGTGTTCGGCGTTGAGCTTACATGCCTGCTTGAAGACCCAACATTCTCTGTGGGTGTGATTTGCAGGTTTATCGGGGGTGCCATGAATCTAACATAGTTTGTCAAGAATCTTGTTTAGGCCAGACGGTCCGTCTCTGCTGCCTTTGAAAGGCTTTTTCCGCTGACCTGGACGAGAGCCCCTGAATCCGGCGTTTACCGTCGTATTATTTGGTCGAGAGCCCCTAAATCTAGCAATTTCTCTTCAAGCAAAGCATTAAAATTCTTTTGTGAATTCATAAACTCTTTAACACTATTCTCAAATTCAGAGGGCATCTTATTATAATTTCCATAAGAGTTGTTGTAGGAATTCCCATAATTATTAGAAGGATTACTAGGATATGGCCTAGGATTAAAATTCCCTCTATAAGCGTTGTTACCAAAATTATTCCTACCAAAAAAATTCACATCCATAGATTCATTGTTATTCTCAATCAAAGTAGACAAAGGCATATCATTAGGATCAGAAGAAACACTCTTAGTAGCAAATAATTTCATAAGTTCATCTATAACATCCCAAATTTTCAATTTGGAATGTTATACACTAGATCATCAATGCATATCATAATTTATTTGCATTTGGCTTTGATCCTAGAAATTCTACGCAACTCAAGGACCCACTGAGAGAGTTGGGGATTTCGTTATTTTCATATTTGAGTTTTCCCAAATTTTGAGAATAGGATCATTTGATTTTAATTATTTTATCATCAATTATTTCTATTACAAAAATATGAGAGAGGGAATAAAATGACTTTCCCAAAATAAAGAAATATTGAGGATTTAATAATAAAATCAAATAAGATTTTATTTCGGAGTTTTTCGGTATTTTATTTGAATTTAGGAAAAATGTGCATTTTTCAAAATTGCATTTAGGCACCAAATAAATGTTCACCTTGTGCGGCTTCATTTTAGAAGCCCGAAAAAATTTATTTCGGGATTTTTGGAGTCTGTTTAGTATTTCTTTTATTTGTTTTTCTGCGCGGAATAATAAAAAAACGCGAACCGACTTCAGGCCGTACCCGAGCGGGACTCCGCCCGGGGGCAGCCTTTAAATAGCGCCGCCCCGAGCCGCCCCAGCCCACCGCGCCCGAAACCCTAGCCGCCGCCGGACCCGCCGCCCGAGGTAAAAAAAAGAAAAAAAGTCGCGGTTTTTTTTAGTTTCGGTTTTTTTAAATAGATCGGTTTTTCCGATTTATTTATTTAGTGAGCGTTCGTCTGTTTGTTCGTTCTAGCGAACGTTCGTCGTTTTTCTTTTCTCGGATTAAATCCGCGATTTTTCTGATCGTGATTCCTGATCCGATTTTCATTTTAGTATAACTTTTCGCTCGATTATCGGAATCAGGCGATTCAAGCGCCTGGAGTTTCGTCTCGAAACCCTCTAACCATTTAGCCAACTTAAACAAGTTTTTGCCACTGTAAAAATTTCCCTAGATCCAGAATAGTAAACGAAGCATGTTTCTTTTGCCGTTTGACTTTCCTTGCTTCGTTTGATTTGATTCTTTTTGCAAACCGGAGTTCTTAAGTTGAACTTTCTGGTTAGATCTCTTATTTGAGTTTTACCTGTGCATTAGATGAATACTTATTGTATGCTTGTCTGTTTGTCTGCGATATAATACCCGGAGTGCGCCGCCTATTACTTCGAATCTCTAGGTTTCGCGGATCATCAGCAAGGCAAGTAACACTTTGATCATACCTCCTACTACCCAGTTTTATTGCATTAGATCATTCCTCAAACATTGCATGATTAGGATCTAATTAAATTGTGGGATGGGAAGTAGTTGAGGTGGTACCTATTACCTGTTTATTATCAAACCTTTCGGAGTTACTTCTACGTTTGCCTATTATGCCATGCTATGCTAGTAGACGTGGATTGGGTGAGTGATATCCATGACAGGTGTGAGTTTGTTAATTAATGGTTTATCTAAGGTGGCAACTTAAACACACATCTGGGTGGATTGAGGTACCTGGGTATTCCAGGATTGCCTGTTTTTCTTTATGGACCACCACCCAGGCCCAAAGGGATCATGAGATTTTTCATACTAGAAACTTCCGTGTGCAGCCACAAGCTATTATGGGCTCTTGCATAGTTGATTAAGTCGTGCGAACTCTTACAGGGTAGACTAGCAGATGTAGGGGAAAGTAGGTGTAACGGTCTATCCATCGTAAGGTGCTAGCGCTTCTGAAAGACTATGTCTCGGTCATCCGTCTTCTCAAACACCATGTAGTGCGAGAAACCAAACGGAGGCGATCGAGTCTTGTGGAGAAAAGTGCGCAAACCTCTGTAGAGTGTATAAACTAATCATGGTTAGCCATGTCCCCGGTTATGGACATCTTGAGTATCTAGTACTTGGATTATCATGTGAATCTCAACATGTTACTCTAAATTTAATTTTGTTGGGTTTTGTTTAATGATGATGCTTAATTGGGATTGAGAATGCTGTGAACCATTCTCAATGTTTAACAACTACCGTGATAGTTAAATAAAATTTATTCCTTTGTAGTAGGGAAACATTGGCTTTACGCAAAACTGTAACCATAGAGCTTTCCACCAGCCAAATATGCATATAGTACAGCAGTTTCATTCCATTACTCTCTATGTGTTACTTTGCCAGCATATTCCATATGCTGACCCGTTTCGAGTTGCAACGTTAATGTTGCAGAATTTTCAGACGACGATTAAGGAGTTTTTAGGCCATGGTTCTATACTCAGTGATGCCGTTGGAGTTGATGGACTCACTTATCTTCCAAGCCTTCCGCTGTTATCATTATTAGATGGCCTTAAGCCATATTTATTGTAATAAGTTCTCTATTGAGACACTTGATGTAATAAGTGTGTGATTGCTACTCTGTTATAAATCCTCCGAGTACTTTGTGGTGTCAGCATTACTGATCCAGGGATGACACCTGAGCACAGAGATCAGACCGTTTGAGGTCTGATCGCTACATCATCCATCTTTCCACTCAAAACATTGATTTCTTCTATTGCATGCACTTTTTTATTAGAAGATCTTTCAGTATGCCATTGAGAATACTTAACCATAATATTATCTAGGAGTTTAGTAGAATCTCCTAAAGTGATTTCCATAAAAGTGCCTCCCGCGGCCGAATCTAAAAGATTTCTAGAAGCAAAATTCAATCCGGCATAAAAAATTTGTATAATCATCCACAAATTCAAACCATGAGTAGGGAAATTACATATCATTAATTTGATTCTCTCCCAATCTTGTGCAACATGTTCATGATCAAGTTGCTTAAAGTTCATAATATCGTTTCTAAGAGAGATGATCTTAGCGGGAGGGAAATACTTAGAGATAAAAGCATCTTTGCACTTGTTCCAAATATCAATACTATTTTTAGGCAAAGACGAAAACCAAGCTTTAGCACGATCTCTAAGCGAAAAAGGAAATAGCTTCAATTTAACGACATCATTATCGACATCTTTTTTCTTTTGCATATCACATAAATCAACGAAGCTATTCAGATGAGTAGCGGCATCTTCACTAGGAAGGCCGGTGAATTGATCTTTCATAACAAGATTCAACAAAGCAGTATTGATTTCACAAGTTTCTGTATTGGCAAGAGGAGCAATCGGAGTGCTAAGGAAATCATTATTATTGGTATTAGTGAAGTCACACAATTTGGTAGTATCTTAAGCCATCGCGACAAACAAGCAATCTAACACACGAGCAAACAAGAGCAAACGGGCAAAAAAGGCAGAGAAGGAGAAGGAGATTGGGAAAGAGAGGGCGAATAAAATGGCAAGGGTGAAGTGGGGGAGAGGAAAACGAGAGGCAAATGGCAAATAATGTAATGCGAGAGATAGGGATTGTGATGGGTACTTGGTATGTTGACTTTTGCGTAGACTCCCCGGCAACGGCACCAGAAATCCTTCTTGCTACCTCTTGATCTTGCGTTGTTTTCCCCGAAGAGGAAGGGATGATGCAACACAGTAGCATAAGTATTTCCCTCAGTTTTTGAGAACCAAGGTATCAATCCAGTAGGAGGCCACGCTCAAGTCCCTCGTACCTGCACAAAACGATAGCTACTCGCAACCAACGCGATTAGGGGTTGTCAATCCCTTCACGGTCACTTACGAGAGTGAGATTTGATAGATATAATATTTTTGGTATTTTTGGTATAGAGCTGCAAAGTGAAAAGTAAAAGGCAAAGTAAAAAGCAAAACAAGATTAAAGTGATGGAGATTGATATGATGAGAATAGACCCGGGGCCATAGGTTTCACTAGTGGCTTCTCTCAAGAGCATAAGTATTCTATGAAGGGTAAACAAATTACTGTTGAGCAATTGACAGAATTGAGCATAATTATGAGAATATCTAGGCATGATCATGTATATAGGCATCACGTCCGTGACAAGTAGACCGAAACGATTCTGCATCTACTACTATTACTCCACTCATCGACCGCTATCCAGCATGCATCTAGAGTATTAAGTTAAAAACAGAGTAACGCCTTAAGCAAGATGACATGATGTAGAGAGATAAATTCATGCAATATGAAATAACCCCATCTTGTTATCCTTGATGGAAACGATGCAATACGTGCCTTGCTGCCCCTTCTGTCACTGGGAAAGGACACCGCAAGATCGAACCCAAAGCTAAGCACTTCTCCCATGGCAAGAACTACCAATCTAGTTGGCCAAACCAAACGGATAATTTGAAGAGACTTGCAAAGATAACCAATCATACATAAAAGAATTCAGAGAATATTCAAATATTATTCATAGATAGACTTGATCATAAACCCACAATTCATCTATCTCAACAAACACACCGCAAAAAGAAGATTACATCGAATAGATCTACACAAGAGAGGGGGAGAACTTTGTATTGAGATCCAAAAAGAGAGAAGAAGCCATCTAGCTACTAACTATGGACCCAAAGGTCTGAGGTAAACTACTACACTTCATCGGAGGGGCTATGATGATGTAGAAGCCCTCCGTGATGACGGCCCTCTCCGGCGGAGCTCTGGAACAGGCCCCAAGATGGGATCTCGTGGATACAGAAAGTTGCGGCGGTGGAATTAGGTTTTTGGCTCCTCTTTTGATCGTTTGGGGGTACGTAGGTATATATAGGAGGAAGGAGTACGTCGGTGGAGCACCGAGGGGCCCACGAGGAGGGGCCCACGAGGCAGGGGGGCGCCCCCCCCCCCCCCCTCGTGACCGCCTGAGGGAGTCCTGGATTAGGGGGTGTCCGGATAGCCGGACTATACCTTCGGCCGGACTCCTGGACTATGAAGATACAAGATTGAAGACTTCGTCCCGTGTCCGGAAGGGACTTTCCTTGGCGTGGAAGGCAAGCTTGGCGATACGGATATGTAGATCTCCTACCATTGTAACCAACTCTGTGTAACCCTAGCCCTCTCCGGTGTCTATATAAACTGGAGGGTTTTAGTCCGTAGGAACAGAAAAACATACCATAGGCTAGCTTCTAGGGTTTAGCCTCTCTGATCTCGCGGTAGATCTACTCTTGTACTACCCATATCATCAATATTAATCAAGCAAGACGTAGGGTTTTACCTCCATCAAGAGGGCCCGAACATGGGTAAATTATCGTGTCCCCTGCCTCCTGTTACCATCTGCCTAGACGCACAGTTCGGGACCCCCTACCCGAGATCTGCCGGTTTTGACGCCGACATTGGTGCTTTCATTGAGAGTTCCTCTGTGTCGTCACTTTTAGGCCCGATGGCTTCTCAGATCATTAACAGCGATGCGATCCAGGGTGAGACCTTTCTCCCCGGACAGATCTTCGTATTTGGCGGCTTTGCACTGCGGGCCAATTCGCTTGGCCATCTGGAGCAGATCGAAAGCTACGCCCCTGGCCATCCGGTCAGATTTGGAAGTTTGAGCTACACGGCCAACCTCCACGGAGACTTGATCTTCGACGGATTCGAGTCGCAGCCGAGCGCGCCGCACTGTCACGATGGGCATGATCTAGCACTGCCGTCGAACAGTGCCCTGGAGGCCGCACCCGCATCAGCCCCGACCCTTAATTCGGAGCCAACTGTGCCAATCGAGGATGGGTGGTTGGACAGCGCCTCGGGGGCTGCAATCTCTACGGCGATCGAGCCGAACACCAGCCCTATTCTCTGCGAAGCCTGTGTCTCCAAGGAGCTGGACTCCTCTCCAGACTTTGAGCCCTCCGCGCCCCTATCGATCGAACCCGATTGAGCGCCGATCATGGAGTTCACCGCCGTGGACATCTTTCAGCACTCGCCCTTCGGCAATATTCTGAATTCACTAAAGTCTCTCTCTTTGTCAGGAGAGCCCTGGCCGGACTATGGTCAGCAAGGTTGGGATGCGGATGATGAAGAAATTCAAAGCCCACCCACCACCCACTTCGTAGCCACTGTCGATGATTTAACCAACATGCTCGACTTCGACTCCGAAGACATCGACGGTATGGACGCCGATGTAGGAGACGATCAAGAACCAGCGCCTCAAGGGCACTGGAAAGCCACCTCGTCGTATGATATATACATGGTGGACACCCCAAAAGAAGGCAATGGCGATGGAACAGCGGAGGATGACCCCTCCAAGAAGCAGCCTAAGCGTCGGCGTCAGCGGCGCCGCTCTAAATCCCGCCAAAGCAAAAACGGTGATTTCGGCACGGGAGATAATAACACCCCGGACAGTGCCGAAGACAACCACCTCCAGCAAGATTCAGCACAGGAGGATGGAGAAGCCAGCCCTCATGAGAGAGTGGCAGACAGAGAGGTCGAGGACGATAATTATATGCCTCCCTCCGAAGACGAGGCAAGCCTCGACGACGATGAATTTGTCGTGCCGGAGGATCCCGTCGAACAAGAGCGTTTCAAACGCAGGCTTATGGCCACGGCGAGCAGCCTCAAGAAAAAACAGCAACAGCTTAGAGCTTATCAAGATTTGCTAACCGACAGATGGACTGAAGTCCTTGCGGCCGAAGAGTATGAACTCGAACGCCCCTCCAAGAGCTACCCAAAGCACAGGTTGCTACCCCAATTAGAGGAGGAAGCACCTAAACCTACATCACCAGCGCATGATGCGGCCGACCGGCCACCCCATGGCCGCGACAGAGAGGCCTCTTGACCTTGCACTCAAGCCGCACCCCGGCGCCGCTCAAAAAATACCAAGGCACGGGAAAATACGCCAGACCTGCGAAATATATTGGAGGACAAGGCAAGGCAAACAATATCGATCTACGAATCGCGTGGGCGCCCCACAGCACGAGACGGTAATTGTCACTCCGGATACAGTAAATCTGGCCGGGCCGAACACAGTAGACAAAGCTCGTTTGAGCTGCGTCGTGATATAGCCCAATACAGAGGCGCCGTACACCCACTATGCTTCACAGATGAAGTAATGGATCATCAAATCCCCAAGGGTTTCAAACCCGTGAACATCGAATCATACGATGGCACAACAGATCCTGCGGTATGGATCGAGGACTATCTCCTTCATATCCACATGGCCCACGGTGATGACCTACACGCCATCAAATACCTCCCACTCAAGCTTAAAGGACCAGCTCGGCATTGGCTTAACAGCTTGCCAGCAGAATCAATTGGTTGTTGGGAGGACCTGGAAACCGCATTCCTCGACAATTTCCAGGGCACTTATGTGCGACCACCAGACGCCGATGACCTTAGCCACATAATTCAGCAGCCAGAGGAATCGGCCAGATAATTCTGGACACGGTTCCTAACCAAGAAAAATTAAATCATCGACTGTCCAGACGCAGAGGCCCTAGCAGCCTTCAAGCATAACATCCGCGACGAGTGGCTTGCACGACACCTAGGGCAGGAAAAGCTGAAATCTATGGCAGCCCTCACGACACTTATGACCCGCTTTTGTGCGGGAGAAGACAGCTGGCTAGCTTGCAGCAATAACATGACCAAGAGCCCTGGTAATTCGGATACCAAGGACAGCAGTGGCAGGTCGCGTCACAACAAGCAAAAGCGCCGCATTAACGGCGACAATGCTGAGGATACGGTAGTTAATGCCGGATTCAGAGGCTCTAAACCCGGTCAGCGGAAAAAGCCATTCAAAAGAAATACTCCGGGCCCGTCCAGTTTGGACCGAATACTCGACCGCTCATGCCAGATACATGGCACCCCCGAAAAACCAGCCAATCACACCAACAGGGATTGTTGGGTGTTCAAGCAGGCAGGCAAGTTAAATGCCGAAAGCAGAGACAAGGGGCTGCATAGCGATGACGAGGAGGAGCCCCGGCAGCCGAACAACAGTGGACAGAAAGGTTTTCCCCCATAAGTGCGGACGGTGAACATGATATACGCAACCCACGTCCCCAAGAGGGAGCGGAAGCATGCGCTAAGGGACATATACGCGATGGAGCCAATCGCCCCAAAGTTCAACCCATGGTCTTCCTGCCCGATCACTTTTGATCGAAGGGACCACCCCACTAGCATCCATCATGGCAGATTCGCCGCATTGGTTCTAGACCCAATTATTGACGGATTTCACCTCACTAGAGTCCTTATGGACGGCGGCAGCAACCTGAACCTGCTTTACCAGGATACAGTGCGGAAAATGGGCATCGATCCCTCGAGGATCAAACCCACTAAAACGACCTTTAAAGGCGTCATACCAGGTGTAGAGGCCAACTGTACAGGCTCAGTTACACTTGAAGTGGTCTTCGGATCTCCGGATAATTTCCGAAGCGAGGAGTTAATCTTCGACATAGTCCCGTTCCGCAGTGGCTATCACGCACTGCTCGGGCGAACCGCATTTGCCAAGTTCAATGCGGTGCCGCACTACGCATACCTCAAGCTCAAGATGCCAGCCCTCGAGGAGTCATCACGGTCAATGGAAACACCGAACGCTCTCTCCGAACGGAGGAGCATACGGCGGCTATCGCAGCGGAAGTACAAAGCAGCCTCTCAAGGAAATTCTCTAGTCCGGCCATTAAACGTCGGGACACCGTCAAGCGCCCGGAGTAACCTACAACAAGACTGCCTGGCACGTTCCGAGCAAGCGTAGCAATGCGGCCCCAACCCCAGCCCTCGCGAACTTGCGAAACCAGTGTTGCACGTACATAACTACGCTCTGGAAATACCATGGGCACAGGGGGAGGGGCACCATCACGGCACACCCGAAACGCGGCTTAAACCGCACTAGGGGCTGCCGATTTCTTAATTTTCTCTTATTTTCAGGACTCCATTCTTCGGAAGGCTCGTTCGGCAGTACAATTGCCGCATAAACGATACAACCAGGGAAGCAGAAAGCTACGCCGCACTATGGAACTCTAAGGTGGTCTCTATAACGAGCAGTATACCTGTTTCACATACCATTCCGCAGCTCGCCCCTGGAAATGACATGTTAAACAGTCCCATCTTTTGCCTATTGCACTATTTGTATCGTTCTGCTTTGATCGCAGCTTTTTTAAATAAACAATTCATAGCTTCCGTCTATTATTGCATTACTCTTTTTTACGAATATATGTTCATTAATGACATGTTGCACCCGTACACTTTGGTACGGCCAATACGCAGGGGCTTAAGTACCCCACAACACGGTGTGAGAAGTCTGAACACTTTCACAAGTGCGGCACCCCGAACTTATAGCATTATATGCATCGGCTCCGAATCATGTCTTGGGTCAATAGTTGGGTTTGCCCGGCTCCTATGTCTTGGTACCTTACGTTTCGTCATATCGGCTAAGGTAGCACTAGGAGAACTACTGCGATTGTGCCCCGGTTGAGCTGGGCTAAGCACCTCAGTAGAGAAAGCTAAAACTGACCGTCATGATGAGGCGAGAGCTGGTCGCTGTTCGAGAGGTTTTCGAGTCCCTAAAGACTTATGCCGCTTAGAGCGAGGAGTCGACTTTGTCTGGCCTAGGCGTGGATAGCGCCCCGAACTCGGTCTTCCGAACACTAGGGGCTTTGCTGAAATTTAAAATTATAGAATTCTATGGCTAAGTGAGAGTGTTCAAGCATTATAGTCCGATTGCCTTGTTCGTTGTGTTGAGCGCCTCCCTCGAAGGACCCAAGAATGGGAAAAGAGCGCTCATGTTTATCCAGAACACCCCAGCACTCGTGGCATGGGGCAGAAGCCGACGACTCGCCATCTCTCAAATTTGATAAACGGCCACACAAAAGGTAATATTTTAAATTCAAAAGCGTTGCTTAGCGCATATGAACAAGTTTTCAGCGTACAGGATCACAAATGCGAGTTCACTCAAAAATTACATCTTTGGAGCATTCATCCACTATAAGGCGGGCACCCTTCAGGACGCCCTCATAATACGCTTCCGGGACGCGATGCTCCTTGTCCGACGGCGGCCCGTCCTTCACCAGCTTCTCCGCATCCATCTTGCCCCAGTGCACTTTAGCACGGGCAAGCGCCCTACGGGCACCTTCGATGTAGACGGAGCGCTTGATTACTTCAAGCCGTGGACAGGCATCCACCAGCCGCCTCACCAGCCCGAAGTAGCTCCCAGGAAAATCCTCTCCAGGCCAAAGCCGAACTACGAGGCCCTTTATGGCATGTTCGGCCACCTTGTGGAGCTCGACCATTTGCTTTAGCTGGTCGCTCAAAGGCACCAGGTGTCCGGCCTCAGCATACTGAGACAAGAACACCTTCTCCGTCGAGCTCCCCTCTTTGGCTCGGTAGTAGGCAGCGGCATCAGACGCACTGCGGGGCAAATCTGCGAATGCTCCTGGAGAGCTCCGGACTCGGGTAAGTAACAAGTAATTCACTTTCACATGCTTGCTTTGCATAATGAATGCCTTACCCGCCGCTATCTTCTTCATCGCTTCAATTTCTTGGAGGGCTTTATGGGCTTTGGCCTTGGCAGACTTCGTGCTTTCGAGGGCTGCCGCAAGCTCGGACGCTTGCGTCTTTGAGTCAAGCTCCAAACTCTCGTGTTTTTTCACGAGAGCCTGGAGCTCTTTCTGCACCTCCTCCACCCGTGCCTCCTGCTTCCCTCTCTCTGTGCGCTCTGCGACCGCTCTGTTTTTGGCCTCGGACAGCGCTTTCTTAAGGGTTGCCACCTCGGTCGTGGCCCCTATAATAGCACGTTGATCCTGTCATTTTTTGCAACCACATCTTCTCTATATACTTGCGCAAGGTATTACTTACCTTCCTTCTCCTCGAGTTGCCTCTTGGCATGGCCGAGCTCGTTCTCGGACCGCGCGAGGTTTTGCTTCAGCGTATCCACCTCCGCAGTCAGTGCGGCGGAGGCCAGCAGCGAAGCCTGCATACGCATATTGACTTGATTATGTTAGACTCCTGCGAATGTTATTAGATCCTCTATTCGGCTTTTCTTTCCGAACGCCGAACAGAGCATCAGGGGCTACTGTCTATGCGGTAATATTTTTACATATTCTTTACTTACCTCAAAGCCTGTTAGAAGGCTGGCACATGCTTCAGTCAGTCCGCTCTTGGTGGACTGAACCTTCTGGATCACCGCACTCATAATAGTGCGGTGCTCCTCGTCGATGGAGGCACCTTTAAGCACCTCCAACAAATTGTTCGGTGCCTCCGGTTGGACGGAGGTCACCGGCTCGGTAGGCTTTCTCCTCTTGGAAGGAGGCCGCCTACCAGAGTCCGGAACCGTTGAAGGTTCCGGCGCGGTGTCCGGCTCAAGGACGGACTCGGGGCCCTTGGGGGTTTTATCCCCTTTGCGCCTGGAGTCCGGGAGGTCGCCTTGCGGCGCCTCCAGGACCACCTCCTCCTGGCTTGGAACCTGTTGGGACGGCACCTCGGCGTCGTCCGTAGGGTGGGGGGAGGTAGCGGGCGGAAGTGAATTCACGTCCGACGAATCCAGCGAGCCGCTCGACGACTCGTCGAGCCCGGCCTTGGGCAGACTGCATAGTCATATTCGGCGTAAGGAGGAGCTGTGCAAGAAAGGAACACTATGAATTGCTCTGGTGTCCGAATACTTACGATCTCGCTAGGGGCTTGGCCCTGTGCAGCCACTCCTCTTCGCCGTCGTCGGCGTTGGTGTAGTCCGAAGGAAGGGTCTTCCCCTTCTTGGACTCTTCGGCCTCCCTAGTTGGGGCGGCCTTCCTTTTCTTCCCTCCTCCCGCTGGAGGGGGAGAGGTCTCTTCTTCCTCCTCCTCGTCTTCATGGGAGGAGTGCGTCTTGGAGTCATCGGATGATGAATCCGACACCTCCTGGCGCCGGGCACTCTTTCGAGTCCCCGTGGCCTTCTTCTTGGCCTTCTTCTCCGGCACCACATAGGGTGCCAGAACCAGCAGCTTCGCCAAGCGAGCGTCCGCTGGGCCTTCGGGCAAAGGAGCCGGACAGTTGATCTGTCCGGACGTCTCCTGCCAATCCTGTCAAAGGTAAGGGAGCTTAGATCCCGCATGGAGTCGAACTATGAAAAACTAATACCCTGTAAAAGGTAAAAATAGCTTACCGCACGAGCGTGATGCTGCATGCTGAATCCGCGATCCTCGGTAGCGGATGCGGGGGCCTCGGCGCCCTTGAAAAGCACCTTCCAGACATCTTTGTACGTCGTGTCAAAGAGCCGGCTCAGAGTTCGGTGCCGCACCGGGTCGAACTCCCACAGGTTGAAAGCCCGTTGTTGACACGGGAGGATCCAGCGGATGAGCATAACCTGGACTACGTTGACAAGTTTGAGCTTCTTGTCCACCAGGGTTTGGACGCATGTTTGGAGTCCGGTCATCTCTCCTTTTTTACCCCACGACAGGCCCATCTCTTTCCAGGAGGTGAGCCGCGTAGCGGGTCCGGATCGGAACTCGGGGGCTGTGACCCATTCAGGGTCGCGTGGCTCGGTGATGTAAAACCACCCCGATTGCCACCCCTTTAGGGTCTCCAAGAAGGAGCCCTCGAGCCATAGGACGTTGGGCATCTTGCCCACCATGGCTCCTCCGCACTCTGCCTGGGTGCCGCGCACCACCTTCGGCTTGACATTGAAAGTCTTGAGCCATAGGCCGAAATGGGGGCGGACGCAGAAGAAAGCCTCGCACACGATGGTAAACGCCGAGATGTTGAGGACAAAGTTCGGGGCCAGATCGTGGAAATCCAGGCCATAGTAGAACATGAGCCCTCAGACAAATGGGTGGAGAGGGAAGCCCAGTCCATTTGCTTGCTCATGAGATCCAACGCGCGTGGCGTAAGAGTGTCTTTGGATCTAAAGAGATCCAACGCGCAGATCACGTCCAGGGCAACGGTTCGGCCGGCGGGCCGGCAGTAAATGTTATCCTTTTATTATAGATCTCTATATATAAAAATAGAGAAAATAGAAGAATAGACATATACGAATTGTGAGTACTACTACGGAGTCCGCCCCGTACGGTGGCGGTTGGCGTAATTCCCGGAGTGGCGATCACGAAGGCGATCACGTTGGTGCTAGGGTTCCTGACGGTGGTGCGGCCTAGATCGATGATCTTTCTCCTCCCTGAAAGCGTCGATCTCTTTTAAACCCAACCATCGACTTCGCAGTTGTCCATCCACCCATCCCATCCATGATAAGCCTTCCGCGTGCTAGGGACCGCGGTCGTACACCACCGAGTCTATCCCTAGGGTTTTGTTTCTGAAGGTGTGGAGTCAGAGGTGAGGGGATGGAAGGAGTTGAGGGCCTGATGAGGGGCTTAAAGTTGTCTGAGGCGGAGAAGAGGGGACTGAAGATCGGGGAGGCAGAGAAGGGGAAGGCAGTCGACTGGGCGCCAGATGAACCTCAGGCGATGGGTGAACTTTTTTCGGAGAAACCTGCGCATGCTAGTATGATTGGGCAAACCTTGGGAAGGATTTGGTGTCCCATAAAGGGTGTGGATTGCAAGGAGGTGGAGTCAAATGTTTTCCTCTTTACCTTCCGCCAACCGTCGGGCTGGAGGCGAGCACTGGAGGATGGACCGTGGTGGTTTGATAAGGAGCTATTAGTCATGGAGGAATTCGACCCAGAGAAGACGGTAGATGAGTATGACTTCAACCTGATCCCAATATGGCTTCGCGTCTTTGGGCTACCACTCGAGCACATGAATAGAACCACAGGCGAGAGAATCGGCACATGATTTCATGAATTAGTCAATGTGGATGTAGGGCATGATGGGAGAGCGGTGGGGAAGTATCTCAGGGTGAAAGTGAAACTGGATATTACTGACCCAATTTTGAGGGGCTTTGTACTGGAGCGGGAGAAGAAAGCAGACGGCAATATGCTAGTGGAGGGAGTGGATGGAGAGGATAGCAATAAGAAGAAGAAGAAGAAGAAATAATTGATCTGGTGCAGATTTGAGTATGAGCATATGCCAGATTTTTGTTACACCTGCGGGATAATTGGTCACGGAGAGAAGGAATGCAACATGAAACCTGTGAGAGGTGAAGCACCCCAGTATGGCCCATGGATGAGAGTGGAGGAAGGTCACAAAAAGGAGGAAGGAGGGAGGGGTAGATGGAAAGAAGGGTGGCGTGGCAGCAGTGGAAGAAACCTGAGTGGAGGCAGAGGGAGTGATGGGAGTAACTATCAAGGAGAACGTAGACAGTACAACTGGGGTAGAGGCTCGGGTGGGTCGGGAAGCGATGCACCATCTTGGAGGAAGGAAGGGGTGGCATCAAGGAGTACCGAGAAGGGAACAGGAGAGGAAGAGAAGGAAGTAACAAGTCCGCTCAAACATGCAGATAAAGGTGACAAACACTTGGAAGGGGGCACATCAAGAGCTCTCCAATTTGGAGCGGCAGCACAGAACTTGGAGGAAGGTGCACCGGCGAAGCCAGATATGGTGATAGATACTGAGTCCAATGGTACAGAACTCGACGTAGCATCTAAAGAGAAAACTGCAGGAGGGGAGCGAGGCCAGGATAAAGTGGAGAGCCAAGGCCGTTCGGGGTTAAGTGGTGAGGAAAACACAGGAAAGGAGGAAAGGAAAAAGTTTCGAAGAAGGGAAAGGGCGGGAAGTGATAGTCAAAATGATCATTTGGGTGTTAAGCTTGGCAAGAGGGATGGTGACAGTATGGAGGTGGAGGAACCAGCTCTGGCCAAGAAGAGCAAGGCGGAGGGAGGTGGTAGGGGAAGTAGTTTGGAAGGACAAGTGGAGAACGCAGACTGCTCAGTAGAGGGAAAGCAGAACACAAACACATCGGCCGGGTTGCAAGTGCAGCCCCGCGGGGAGAAATGAAACTCGTAAGTTGGAACTGCCGGGGACTCGGGAACGGCCCGGCAGTTCAGTCTCTTCTCGAGTTGGGAAGAACGAAGGAGCCCGACATTTTATTTCTGTGTGAGACTAGAATGAAGGAGAAGGAGCTGGGAAGGTTTAGGTGGTTGTTGGGGCTCGCCAACATGGTTGCTTGGAAGGATGAAGGGAGTGGAAGAGGGGTGGCCTTGTTCTGGAGGAAGGGAGTCGATGTCACTCTACGTTCATATGGGAGGAGGCATGTGGATGTGGATGTATCCAGGGAGGATGGAACGATCTGGCGCCTCACCGGGGTGTACGTCAAATCTGAAATGCAGAGGAACGTAGAAACATGGAAGCTGCTGAAAATCCTGAATCAGCAACACCGGACAAAGGCCGTGGTTGTGTTTCGGTGACTTCAACGAAATACTAGCAAGCGATGATAAGGTGGGGGGTGCAGACCGGCCGCAGCAGTATCTTGATGCGTTCAGGGAGGCGTTAGACCATTGCAAATTGAGTGATATGGGGTATGAGGGAGATACTTTCACTTGGAGGAATCATAGCAAGGAGATGTGGACATATATTTGTGAGCGGCTTGATAGGGCAGTAGCAAATAAGGAGTGGTGTGATATGTTCCCACAATTTGCAGTCATCAATGGAGAACCGAGACACTCGGATCATCGCCTGATAATTGTGCAGCTGGACGGGGTGGACAAGAAATGAAGGTGTGGAGATAATACGTTTCGGTTTGAGGCTCGGTGGTTGCAGGAGGAGGGTGTGAGGAGGTGATCATGGAAGCATGAGAGAAGAGCTGGATGGGAGGAGGAGGGAGTGTTACCCGAGCCTTAAAAACGGTGGCGACGCAGATGGGCACGTGGAGTAGAGAGGTGGTGGGAGAGCTGGAGGGGAGGATAAAAAAGGCACGAGGGGAGCTGGAGAGGTGTATGAAGGAGCCGGTGTCGGAAGGGAAAGTCAAGGAACAAGCTAGACTCCGTGCACTAGTTCACAATCTAAAGGAGAAGAAACATACGAAGTTGAAGCAGAGAGCTCATATGTGGTGGTTGAAGGGGGGCAACCGCAATATCAAATATTTGCAATCTGTCGCGTGTGCAATGAAGAGAACAAATAGACTCAAGGAGATCAGAAGGGAGGATGGTGATGTAGTTTTGGAGGGAGAGGGCTTAACTAATTACGTGTGCTCATTTTTTCAGGAACTGTTTACATCCTCTAATCCTCACCGATTGCCCGAACTGATTGATAAGGTCCAGCCGCGGGTAAATACTGACATGCATGCAATCCTTGATGCAGCCTTTACTTGGGAGGAAGTCAAGGCGGCGCTGGACCATATCGGTGATCTCAAGGCACCGGGGCCTGATGGGATGCCGATAGTTGTTTTCAAACGGCATTGGCATTTTATGGGGGACAAGGTAGTGGAAGAAGTGCTCGCTGTGCTGAATGGAGGAGAAATCTCGGAAGGATGGAATGATACAATGGTTGTGCTCATACCAAAAGTCAAAAATCCGAGAAGAATCAAGGATCTACGGCCTATCAGCCTCTGCAATGTGGTATATAAGTTGGTGTCAAAAGTCATTGCGAATAGACTAAAGATTATCCTCCTGGACATCATTTCAGACAACCAAAGCGCGTTTGTGCCGGGAAGACTCATCACGGATAATGTTCTTATAGCCTATGAGCTATCACACTACCTGATGAATAAGAGAACCGGAAAAACTGGATATTCGGCGGTCAAAGCAGACATGAGCAAAGCCTATGACAGAGTAGAATGGTGCTTCCTAGAGGCCATGATGAGCAAGCTAGGCTTCGGCAGAAGATGGGTGGACCTGGTAATGAAATGTGTGAGGACCGTGCGATATCATATTAAAGTAAATGGTGCACTGACTCAACAGTTCAGTCCATCGCGGGGCCTTCGGCAAGGAGACCCGGCGTCCCCCTATCTGATTGTGATTTGTGCGGAAGGGCTATCAACAACGCTCAGGGATGCAGGAAGGAGGGAGGCATTGCATGGAGTCAAAATTTGCCCAAGGGCGCCGTGCGTCTCACATCTCTTTTTTGCGGACGACTCCATGTTGTTAATCAAAGCGGAGCAGCGGGAAGCTATGGCTCTCCATGATGTTCTACAATTGTATGAGGACTGCTCCGGGCAATGCATCAACACGGAGAACTCCGCCATCATGTTTAGTCCGAACACGAATGAAGCTGACAGGGTAGCGGTTAAGGGCACCCTTGGAATATAGAGTGAGGATTGGAACGACAAATACCTCGGCCTCCTAGTTCATGTAGGCCGTTCGAGGAGGCGGGCATTCGGTTACATCAAACGCAATATGTGTGGGAGAGTCAATGGATGGCAGGAGAGGCTCCTTGCGAAAGAAAGCAAAGAAGTGCTTGTGAAGGGGGTGGCTCAGGCTATACCCGCGTTCGCCATGTCATGCTTCGACCTCACCAAAACCTTTTGCGCAGAATTGAACGCACTAATGGGTAAGTTTTGGTGGAGCCAACAGGATAAACAAAACCCGATGCATTGGATAAGCTGGGAGAAACTAGCTAGGCCGAAAGCAATGGGAGGCTTGGGATTTCGAGATATGCACAGCTTTAACATGGCGATGCTGTCTAGGCAGGGGCGGCGACTCCTCCAAAACCCCACCAGTCTATGCGCAAGGATTTTACAGGTGAAATATTTCCCCGGACGGTCAGTACTTGAGGCCCAAGTCCAAGATGGTATCTCTTATTCGTGGCGAAGCATTCTGCATGGTTTGGACCTTGTGAAATAGGGATACATTAAGAGGATCGGGGACGGATCCACAGTGAACATCTGGTCGGACCCTTGGATTCCCAGATCATGGTCAAGGCGTGTCATCACACCACGCGGTGCAAATCTCCTCACCATAGTTAATGAACTCATTGATCCAGCGTCAGGCAACTGGGATGAGACGCTTGTCCGGGACACCTTTTGCGAGGAGGACACGAAACATATTCTGAACATTCCCCTCAGGGAGGGGGTGGACGATTTCTATGCCTGGCACTTTGATACGAAGGGAGAATTCTCAGTTAAGAGCGCCTATAAGCTTCATGTTGAGCTAGGTAAACAAGCAATAACGAGAGCGCCCGGGTCGAGCACTGCCGGCGCGGGACAACTAGAGAGATCTGATGATCCGACCTGGAAGCGTATATGGAAGATGCGCTGCCCTGTCAAATTGCAGATATTTGTCTGGCGGATGAAGCACCAATCCTTGGCACTATGCACAAACCTGACAAAGAGGGGTATGAAGCTGGAGAGCTCGCGCTGCTTTCTTTGCGGGCGGGCAGAGGAGGATGGGGCGCATTTGTTCATCAAGTGTAAATCGGTTAAAGAAGGATGGCGAGCTTTGGGCCTTGAGAAGGAACGCATGCAGATCGAGGGACTCAGGGGGTGCATGTAATGCTTGACAAGCTGTGGGAGCTAGATGAAAAGAAGAGGATGCTCATAGTAATATTCTGATGGCATTGGTGGAATAATAGAAACAAGATACAAGGAGAATTTCCTATCCAGATTTCGAAGATAGTTCGGCGAACGAGATGCGATGCACTGGAGTATGAGGAGGTGTACAACAAACCACACAAAGTGGCCCCAATCGCATGGACACCACCAGCTAGTGATGAGATCAAAATCAACCTCAATGGGGCCTTTATGCCGGGAGGAAGCATAGGAGGGTGGGGCGTAGTGGCCAGGGATGAGGGAGGACATGTGATCATAGCTCGAGCGGGGCGGCTCGATCATACAGCGGATGCCTTTGTTGCCGAGGTCGGAGCAATGACCGCAACGGTCACGACAACGGCAGATCTCGGCGTCATTAGAGTCACCTTCGAAACAGACTCGCAGCTGCTCGCTGATGCTCTGGACATCGGGAAGACGGACTCTTCACCCTATGCTGCAGTTGTAGAAGACATAAAACTACAGCTCAAGATGTGGTTTTCGAAGTTCACTATACGATCCTGCCGTCGGGAGGCGAATTCTGTTGCACATGAACTAGCTCAAATAGGTCGCATGTGTTTGGCCAATACTTGTATGGAGTGAGATACAACTGTACCGCTCTTTGTGGCTGAACGTGTGTTGAGTGACATACTCAGCCACCGTTGATTTATAAAGCATTGCTTTGCCTTCAAAAAAAAATATTTGTGAGTACTACTACGCGTCGGTTTCCAACGCATGCATCCGGGACGGACCCCATAGATACATGACATATCCTAGTCAGCAAGCAGCGGAGCTTGTGTTCCGTGGGAGGGCGAGCGGTGGACGATCCAGGCAGCAAAACAGCCGCGCGATCGCGGGCGGCGAAAGCAGCGCCACACAGCCGCGGCGTCCACCGCACAAACCTTCCTCTTCCTCCCCCCCGCTGCTCTGCCCCAATCCCGCCCCCTCTATTTAAGGCCGCCCCCTCCCTCGCCTCCGCTGCCACGCCGACGCAGCCCAGCCACAAACCAGCCACCTCGCCGTCCACGCCGTCCGCCGTCGTCCCCGAAGGGACGCGGGCAGCCCGGCCGGGAGGTCTTACTTCCTTCCCTTGCAGCCCTCCGTAGCCTTCCGGGACGCTCGGCTCCTCCCCCCTCCCGCCCTCCGGTTTGTCTCTCCGGGCATCACGGCTGCTTCCGCGGACCCCGCGCGCGGCGCCCCCGCTGCGCAGGTGGAGCCGCACGGAGGACGCGGAGCACTCCCCTCGGCCGGGGGCAGCCCCTCCGACCTCCTCTTCCTCGCCGGCGGCGGTCGCCTCCTTCTCTGATTGCGCGGCGGCGCTGACTGCTAAGTGCTAACCCACGCTAAGTCGTCGTTAACAACATCCGGTACGCGGTAGATACAGCAGAGGAGATTGTAAGAGCAGTCCGGAGGAGATGGAGATGAAGCTGACGATTAAGAGGGTTCCGACGGTGCTGTCCAACTACCAGGAAGAAGGAGGCGGGGGCTGCGGCAGGAACTGCCTCGGGGATTGCTGCTTGCCTGGTGCGTATTATGCCCTGCCCAATTTTCATCTTGTTTTCATATTGGGAGGTGCAGCTCAGCTCATTTTATCCTCGAATTCGTCTATTTTTTAGGTTTATTTTGTTTCCTCTGGGGCAAAAGTTTTCTATTTCCTTCGATTATACCCTAGAATACTACTCCCTCCGTAAACTAATATAGGATAAGTGTTTAGATTACTATTTTAGTATCTAAACTCTCTTATATTAGCTTACAGAGGGAGTACTGATTACACTGAATTAGAATATGGGCTTCTTCTGCTATATCTAGCTATGTTTAGTTTAGTTTTTTTTCGAAAAGGGGGGTTCGCCCCAGCCTCTGCATCAGAACGATGCATTAGTTTTAGTAGTATGAATTTCTCGTTGTCCCATTAATCTAATCAAAGTTTGTTTTTAATTAGACAACTGAAACAAAGTTCTGAAACTTTCATTCTGTTGCCAAAAAGTTGCAGATTTAAACATCCTTTACTAATTAAACATTCTTTTTCTATAAACACTTGTAGCTTCCAAGCTCCCCCTCTATGCTTTCAAGGCCGACCCAAAGAAGCCTGCGCAGGATGATGAGCTCCCTACCGAGTTCTTCCTAAATTCTCTCCTCCTTGCACAGGTAAGAAAATACTAGCAATCAAGTGAACCTGGCTCCTACCTCATTTTGTTAGGAGAGTGGATGCACAACACACCACCTAGGTTCCTGTCTATACTGAAAATAGTAGAAAAGTTTGCATACTTAATTCTTTAGAAAGGAAGGTCATGCTGTTGTAAGAATTCGTACACTTAGCAGTTCTGCTGGTAAAACCAGTACTCGATAGTGTTTTGGTGCATTTTGTTTCCTGAGAAGATCACAGGAGTTTGTTATCGCTTACTGGCTTACAGCTGTTACGCTTGGACCAAAATACGATAAATACACTGTTCTGTATTCTTCTACAAGATTTTGTAAACATGCTAAGATATCCTCGGGTAGTTAAAATGCTTAATATGGCAGAGGAGGTTAAATAGCTCAATTTGGTGCATTTCAATGTGATATACAGACAGAATAAAAGCATGTAATGTTTGCTTTTTACTACAAATGGATCTAGATTTCAGAACTTTATCAGATGTTTCCTTTGAGGAATAAGAATGAGACCTCATCCCTCGTAACTCTTAAGCATAAGGTATCAGCCACAAAAAAACTTGAGATCCGACAATGATACCAATCCTAGGGTGAGGTGATTCCTCAAACTCAATCTGTATGTCAACTTGAGGTTGCGGGAAAATAGATGAGAAAAATCATAATTTAGTGGCACATGCTTGGCTTTACCTTTGATAGAGCTGTAATCCAGTATGGATGTTTCTAATTGTTTCTTCTTCCCAATAGGAGTTGATTATTGCAAAAATAAGCTTTGTAGGGATGAGTTTGGAATATAATACTTTTGTTTACTGAAAGATAACATTGACATGGACACAGTTCTAGAAAATTTGTCTTAAATTGGACCATCAAAACATCTCATAACGATTATCTTGTTATTTTAGGTTGGCCGTTACTTCTTTATTTTATTTTATTGTACTCTTATATTTTGACTTTGCTCTCTCTTATTAGTGGGAGGACAGGGTGGCCCGAGGCCTATTCAGATATGACGTAACAGCCTGCGAGACCAAGGTGATTCCTGGCGAGCTTGGGTTTGTTGCACAGCTTAACGAAGGCCGCCACCTCAAGAAGCGCCCGACCGAGTTCCGTGTTGACCGTGTGCTCCAGCCATTCGATTCTGCCAAGTTCAACTTCACCAAGGTTGGCCAGGAGGAGGTTCTCTTTCGCTTTGAGAAAGGTGGTGGCGGCAGCAGCTATTTCCTTGAAAATGCCCCAAGCACTGAGGGTGACCATGCTCCCAGCGTTGTTGCAATCAATGTACACATCTTTCAGCCAAAATTTACCTTTATTCCAGAATATAAATCTTGATGTTAACACTGGTACTTCCAACGGATTGCAGGTGAGCCCTATTGAGTACGGTCATGTGCTTCTCATTCCACGTGTCCTTGACCGCCTGCCTCAGCAAATTGATCCTGAAAGCTTCCTGCTTGCACTACACATGGCAGCTGAGGCTGCAAGCCCATACTTTAGGCTTGGTTACAACAGCTTGGGTGCCTTTGCCACCATCAATCATCTCCACTTCCAGGTACTTTAAGTCATTACACAAAGGCCTAACTTCTGTGCTGTAAACATAGTTGATAATTGTGGCGATCACACTAAAACTTTGTTTTTTGTACAGGCATACTACCTGTCAGTACCTTTTCCTGTTGAGAAGGCGCCTACCAAGAAGATCCCCCTTGCCAAGTGTGCGCTGAATAGTGGAGTGAAGGTGTCAAAACTGACAAATTTCCCCGTGAGAGGTCTGGTGTTTGAGAGAGGGAACACACTGAAGGATTTGGCTGATGTGGTTACCAACGCTTGCATTTGGCTCCAGGAGAACAATGTTCCTTTCAACGTCCTCATCTCTGATTCCGGTAGAAGGATCTTCGTTTTTCCTCAGGTAATTTCCGCAGTAGAGTCCAAAGCTTCTTTCTGCAAATATGATATCATTACTAATCCATCAAGAAATATATCTATACTTCTATATATTGTATGAGTTTTGAATTGTAGCAACAATATCAATCCTAGCCGTTCGTCTCATAAATCTAACGGTTGAGAATGAAAGGATTCGCAGTGAACAGTAGCCCGCACCTGCATCTGCTGGTTTCTAGAACAATCATGTCACACCTCCTCTCTTCTCGCCATGTTACATGTGCCATTGCGTCTCATAAATCTAGGTAGTTTTCCGCTGCAGCCGAGTGAAATGCAAAAGACCATCACAATAGACATTTCATTAGCAGAAAACCATCACTTTATAATCCATGGCAAAAATTATCCATGGAAAAAATTGACAGTAGTAAAAACACTTATGTTAAATGCTAATTCCTTTTATTTTCTTCTAATTGTCTTCGACATGTTTTTGAAATAGAATGAACACAATTTTCTTTGATATAACATGATTTTAAAGAAAAATAGCTATAAAGTTCAAAGTATCAACTTGTTCAACACTCGAGGTTGTAGAACTCAATTTAAGTTAACATGTATGTAACACTCTTTTGTAGTTTCAGAATATATTTTGACGATTTTTCATCAAATCTATCGCGAGATTTAACATATCGCGATGTTCCGTAACATTTGTGAACATTGGCTCCCCGCTCCTTTCCGGCCCTCATATCTAAATTCTGGCTCCGCCCTCGGCCGAGTACGAGAGATGTATGATCTGGGAGGAGAAACAAAAGCAAACAATTTGTGGGTTCCACCACATACATCTTTTTCCCTAAGGAAATTCCACAGGCATTGTGTCATGCCAATTACCAATTTTTCTATTACATTTCTGCATGCATACACCAGTAATATTATTTTTTGCTTTGAATTCATTGCAAAGTACTATATACTTTTCTTTTCTTTTACAAGAATCATAGGAACAATACTGTTAAGACGTGCATTGCACGTGTATACATACTAGTATTCTCAAGGTAGATTTTCTGCAAACATGAAATAATTTCTGTAGCTTAAAGTTTTGTGAAACACCATTTATTTAGTCTTCATTGTTAAATTAGATCACTGCCACATTAATTGCATAATGATGTTGGCTGCTGTCCCCATTTGTACCTCCCTGATGTTTTCTAATCTTTCCTGTTGCAAATGCGCAGTGCTATGCCGAGAAGCAGGCTCTTGGTGAAGTGAGCCAGGATCTGCTAGACACGCAGGTGAACCCTGCAGTATGGGAGATCAGTGGCCACATTGTTCTGAAACGGAGGACGGACTTCGAGGAGGCTTCAGAAGCATCAGCCTGGAGGCTTCTCGCTGAGGTGTCTCTGTCGGAGGAGCGATTTGAGGAGGTGAAGGCATGTATCTTTGAGGCCACCGGCCTCACTGAATCTGACGAGGAAGAGGAATCCAGTGAGTCTCCTTATGCATCGTCATCCTCCGTCCCACGAGCCTCTTCACACATGTCGGAAGGTTGCCTTGTCCTTCAGTGAGAGAGCAAAGGAAATCGTTCAGATCGACTCAGATCGCTAGGTTCGCATTATCTGTGGCTGCTTGGTGTTAGCAGGGATCCCAGTAATTGTACCGTGTCCGCTCTTGCTTGCTACTTCTGCCTCTGATCTTTAGCTACCGTTGTTGGCTACTAGTTGCTGGTGTTCATACTGTGCAGTTTATTATTAAGCACAGGCATGCGTGTTGGCTTGTTTATAACTGAAATGCATTGGTGTGTTCATCGCCCGACCGCGTTTCTCATTCTAAACTGCTACCTTTGCCTTTTCATTTGTATTTTTCTTTTGTCAAGCTTATCATTTGCACATGGCCACCGCAAATGGATCTATGATGAGATGCAGACATAACTGATAGGGGATTGAAGCAGCCATGAAAGACTGAAAGACCCATGATGCAACTACAGACAGATAAATGATACTAGCTGTAAGAACACATTGTTCAGACAGGAGGAGGTGCAAAAATTTCAGCTTATTTTGAAGTTATCACATCGTGAAACGCCAAACACCATGCTATTGGTCAGATTTCTGGCAGAAGCTTCAGCATCACCTAAGCTCCAAATCATTCTTTTCTTTCACCGATTGGCAAATGCAAATTTCACCAAATCTAACTCACAGATTGTTTTTCATTTATTAATACTGGCTACATAAACAGAGTGATTCATGTTATCACTAACTGAATTTCACAAATGAAAACTTATACCAGAGCATTTGTGGAAGAGCGCGGACATGTCGCGGTCCTAGGCACAGGCGAAGTCGATGCACAAAGTCTCAATCCCAGGCACAGTCGCAGAGAGGAAGTCGATGCACAAATGGCCTGTTGGTTGCCTGCATCTACGCATCCAAATCCTGGCCCTCAGCCAGTCCCTGTGGATGCAGTTTGGATGTTGGACCTGCATCCAAATCCTGGCCCGCATGGAACTTAAAGTACCGTTGGGTCTGACTATAGAAACGCTTGAATCTTCTGTTTTCAGCGAGCCAAGCCTGAGTGATGCAAGGTACCACATGTTGCTGCAGACCGTTGCACGTGTGGGTATACGCAGGAGCCGTCACGTTGTTTCTCAAAGTGACACCATAAATCCTCTCACCCCTTTCTCACCTCTCACTCTTCCCTCTCCCCGTTCTCTCACCGGCTGTGGCGAGCGTCATTAGAGGCAAGATTTGGACGGCGAGCACCAAGGATGACCATCGACTGCATCACCGCTTCATCTCCCCTTCGCCACCCTATGGCTGATGTGGGTGACAGTTGGGAGATCCCCACCCCCTGCGAGGGTTTCTTCCATCGCTTCGGCCCAGTCCGATGGTACCCTGTCCGGTGATACATCTCCAACATATCTATAATTTATCAAGTATTCATTCTATATTTACATCAATTATATATGGTTTTGGTGCACTTTATATTATTTTTATAGACTAACATATTAATCTAGTGCCCAGTGTCAGTATCTGTTTTTTTGCATGTCTTTAGCTTCACGGAAAATCCACATCTAAGAAAGTCCAAACACGATGAAAATTCACAAGAATTTTTTGTGGAAAATAAGAAACATCAGAAGCTTTGAGAGGCAGCCACAAGAAGTCCGAGGGCTCCACAAGGCCAGGGGCGCCCCCTAGGCCACGCCACCCAGGCTTGTGGGGCCCTCGAGGCTCCGTTTGACATAATTTCAATAATAAATTACGTAATATTCTAAAGCCCACGAAGCGAGGCCCAAAATAATTTTATCGCCGCCGCAAGCCTCTGTTTCGAAGCGTTCTCATCTGGAGCCCTTTTTCGGCACTCTGTCAGACCCACCCACGGAGGCTTCTTCATCAACCTTACTGCCTCCATGATGATGTGTGAGTAGTTTATCCTCAAGGCTGAGGGTATGTACTAGTAGTTATGTGTTTGATCTCTCACTCTCTGATGTTCTTGATGAATTCGATCTTCATTGTATCATGAAATTTATTAATAAAGTTGGATCATATGATGTTTGTCCCCCTCTACCATTTTTGTGGCGAATTGATTCTTCCTCTTTGAAGTTTCTTTATGTTGGATTGAATACTTTGGAGTTGAGATTGCATGATGTGTGTGTAGTATTAATTTGCGATACACATGGTGATATTGGGGTATTCTAGGTGACATAAAGGTTGAACGATACGATATCATATGGTGTTGCCGTAGTATATTCTCTAGAGCTATCTGTGACACTTTGGGGGTGGTTTGAAAGATTGATTGGAAAGATAACTTTGAGGTGGTTTTCCTACCTACACAATTTTATCCTACTTTCTCCGATAGAATAGAAACTTTGGAGTGATTCTTTGCTGCACTTTGAGGGATTATCACGTGGTTCAATTATGTTTAATGATGTTGAGAGATTGCACTAGTGAAAGTATGAACCCTAACCCTTGTTTCCGAGCATTGCAACACCATTTTTGCTCACTTTCGTTACTTGCTACCTTGCTGTTTTTATTTATTCAGATTATATAAATATATTTCTACCATCCATATTACACATATATCACCCTCTCTTCGCCGAACTAGTGCACATATACAATTGACAACTGTATTGGGTGCGTTGGGACACAAGAGATTTCTCGTATTTGATTGCATGATTGTTTGAGAGAGAACCATATTCATCCTACACCTCCCACGATTTGATAAACTTCATCCACTTGAGAGAATTTTTCTACCGTCCTACAAAACTCTGCTTGGAGACCCAACAAAGTCTACAAGAATAAAGTTGAGTAGTAGACACCAAGCTATTTTTGCCGGCCTTGGCAGGGAGGTGAGTGCTTGAAGATATCTTCTTTAGATCTTCCAATTGAATCTTTTAGTATTTTGTTTATCACTAGTTTGGTTTATAAAAGAAAAATACAAAAAATAAATGGAAATGAAGTTATGTGAGATTCTTTCTCTTTATGAAGTCTCTCGTGAAAACTATGAATCGGATAATCTTCATGAAGTGTTAAAATAAGAATTTAACAAAATGTTTAGTGTGAGTTTCTTGAATGATAAGCATGATTGCAATGTTATTAGTATGTACTCTATGAATATCAATTGTGCTGATGATATGCAAAGCCATAAACTTGGGGATGCTATGTTTGATGAAGATGATCTTTTTAGTGCCCTTACTTTTGATGGAAAAATTACTATGATGAGAACATGCGTCCTATTTATGATGATTACAATGACGATGAAAGTGGGTTTGGAAGAGTGTCAACTTTAGGTAATAATTATCCCACTACTTTTGAGGGTGCTGAATCTTATTACAATGATAAAAGTCGATTTGGAGAGGTCATGACTTTATTTAGTGTTGAATCCACTACTTTGGAAGATGTGTCAATTTATTATTATGAGAACAAAGTTGCTATGTATGAAGATTATTGTGATGACACTTATGTATAAAGAATAATTATAACCATGAAACTTCTCATCATGATTTTAATGCTCAAATTGATTATGTCAATCAATTTTCATATGATAGTTATTTGGTTGAATTTGCTCCTCCTGCTATTGATGGAAATAAATTTGCTTATCTGGAGAGTAATAAAATTTCTATGCATGCGGATCATGAAAAGATTGCTTTTTTATGTGATAGTTATATTGTTGAATTTGTTCATGATGCTACTGAAAATTATTATGAGAGAGAAAAATATGCTTATATAAACTTCAACAACATTAAGTTTTCTCTTTTTATGTTGAAAGTTTTAAAGCTACACTTGTTTTGCCTTCCTATGCTAGTTGATTCTTACTTCAATAAATTGTTTGCTTATAAAATTCATATGCATAGAAAGTGGGTTAGGCTTAAATGTGTTGTTTATATGATTCATGATGCTCTCTTATGTTTCAATTCATACTTTTATCTGAGTATCATTAAAATTATCATGCCTAGCTAAAAGGCATTGAAGAAAATTACTTGTTGGGGGGCAACCCAATATTTATCTTTACTATTTTTGTGTGTCTACATGATTAATGCTACTGTAGTAATCATGTTTTGTACCTTTTATTGTTGGGGAATGCAGTAATTTCAAAAAAATTCCTACGCACACGCAAGATCTATCTAGGTGATGCATAGCAACGAGAGGGAAGAGTGTTGTCAACGTACCGTCGTAGACCGTAAGCCGAAGCGTTATCACAACGCGGTTGATGTAGTCGTACGTCTTCATGATCGGACCGATCCTAGCACCAAAGGTACGGCACCTCCGTGATCTGCACACATTCAGCTCGGTGACGTCCCGCAAACTCTAGACCCAGCTGAGTTTCGAGGGAGAGTTTCGTCAGCACGACAGCGTGATGACGATGATGATGAAGTTACCAACGCAGGGCTTCGCCTAAGCACTACAACGATATGACCAAGGTGGAAATCTGTGGAGGGGGCACCGCACACGGCTAAGAGATCAACTTGTGTGTCTATGGGGTGCCCCCCTCCCCCGTATATAAAGGAGTGGAGGAGGGGAGGGCCGGCCCCTTTATGGCGCGCCCAAGGGGAGTCCTACTCCCACTAGGAGTAGGATTCCCACTACAAGAAATATGTCAACTTGTGACCACCACTATTGGTCACTGAATGGTCACAAATTTCCATTTGTGACCTTTTTGTGACCAAAAACATAAGGTCAAAAGCTGGCCGTCATAAACTGACATTAGCGACCTTTCTTCTGGAATGGTCGCAAATGTTTATGACCCAAAAAGGTCGTAGATTTAATGACCAATTGTTTTGGTCACTAGCAATCCGACCACACCACGTCAGATCCACCGTGGCAAGCTGACGTGGCAGACTTATGACCAAATGAAAAGGTCGTAAAATAGAATCAGCCCGGTCCATTTCAGCCGTCTTGATGGGCTAAGCCCAATAGTTCAGCCCATTTAATTTATTTTTTCTCTTTATTTTGCTTATCTGCATGGGCCTGGCCCAATAATTTGGCCTTTTATTTTCTGGGAATGGAGCCTTTTTCTGATGAATTTTTTTATATTCCACTATTGTTTTGGGCCACAGCCTTTTTAGTCTAGTTCGAATTTGGGCCTTGGCCTTTTTATTTTGTGTTATGCAGCCTTTTGTAAATTTTTTTCTTACAGTCATTTCTTTTTTTAGGCCCAAGCCTTTTTAGTCTAATTCTTGTTTGGGCCTCGGCCTTTTTAGAGCCCAAGTTCATATTTTGCATGACTTCAGAAAATGATCAACAAGCCCAGGTTCACAAGATCCACATAACTATAAACATGCCCAGGTTCACAAGATCCACAAGTGATCCACAAGGCATAAAACAGCCAGGTGCAAAACACTACCAGATGCAAAACACTACCAAGTGCAAAATGCAACAAACACTACCAGATGCAAAACACTACCAGATCCACATAAGTTCACGACCTACTACGACATAACTTCACATCAAGTTCAAAGACAAACTGCACAGCAAGTTCAAAGACCATCAAACTGCCTTAGCTCCAAAGAGAGCCATCAAGTGAGCTAACTGCTCTTCCTGCTCTTGAGACTTCTTGCGCAGCAGCTCAAGTTCCTTGTCGCGTGCAGCTTCAGATTCTTCCGCCTTCATCTTGATTGCCGCCAATTCTTCTTGCATCACTTCAGCTTGAAGCTCAGACCTCTCCAGCTTCTGCTCAAGGTCACGAACATGAGCAGCAACTTCAGTTGTTGCTTTGCCGGAGTTGTTCCTAGATGACTGGAGCCCAACATTCCTGAGGAATGTGCTTTGCTTGACTTCGGTCTTGAGGACTTGTTCGACAATTTCAACAGCAGACTTTGGCTCTTCACCTTCTGGTACCGGCGCGTCCTTCATTTTTTCCATCTCAAGCTAGCATATGGAGGAAAATGATAGGCATTAGTGGGAGATCTATTTCACATTTTGCAAACCAAACCAAGCAAGAGAAACTAAACCAGCACACAAATGGATTATTTGAAGTAACTAAACCAGCACACAAAATCTATACAAGAAGATGATGACTAGTGACCTGGAGACATGCAATTGGAACAATATGATCACTTCATTAAGCCTAGAATGGTGGTTCTATATAAGACGGCTTCCCGAGTGAGCCAATCATCAAACTAACATTCAGATCAAATTTCATCATATCATAAAAATGCATCAAATAGCTACAGCAAGTTCTGATATCTTTGTTGAACTATCAAACAACATCAAAGCATGGAACATAGCGTGTGTTCTTGACTGGCTCCGAATCAAACAAGATCAAATCATCAAAGCATCAAAGTTGGTTGTGAATCAAACAGGGAAAAGCATGGAGTGACTTACTATAGCAGTCTTGACTGGCTCCGAAAACCCGTGCTTCTTGCTGTTGTGGGTGGCCTTAAACAAGTTAATCGCAGACAGCTCCTCACCCTTACGCTCTTCTTTCTGAAATGGTTTTCAACAAAAATCAAAATGTTATTCAGCAAGAATCAGAAATGTTATTCAATGAGGATCAAACGGTAAGGTCTCTAGAGAAGAGTTCTCACAGTGGCAAAAATGTGTGCTGTGTAGTGCCTGGAACTAGTTCTGTGATTGTACACGACTTTTTCTCGATTCATCTTGTTCGACACACAGGTTTCCTACAAAAAAGCATACTGTCAGCATGATCTAGCACTAGCATATCATGTGCAAAACATAAAGCATCAAACAAAGCAGAGACAAACCTTGTGTCTTGGGGTAGACCACATCTCCACCAGAGCTTGCCATTCACCATACGTTAGATCAGGCACCTGAGACTTAATGCTGACTTTATTTGCGGCTACGGTATCAAAATACTTCTTCTTGATCTGATGGCATCTGTTCTTTGAATATTTCTGCAGAATATCTTTGCACGAGGTCTTAATGGTCTCTGAGTCCATGTTCATCTCAAAATTTGCCTACCAAGATAGCAAACAAGGTAGGAACAATATTAGTGATCATGCATAGGTGTAACAGAAAATAGATAGCACATTAACTATGAAACAAGTAGCTTACAGCAACTTTCCCAATGTAGTTCTCCAATAGACTAGCATTTTTTTGTATAGCTTGAAGTGAGGAAGAACCGGAAGATGGCTTTTTGCAACGAGTCCACACTCAGAAGCAAGCTTTGCTGCCTGCAGAGGCTTCTCTGGACGAATCATCCCTTCGGCAATTTGGATAGGCACCTTGCTACCAAGCGACTTGGTGATCCTCTCTAGCCCTTTGCCCTTTCTAAGTCTAGTCTTGGGAGTCATTGCATCTGAAAATGAAACTGAACTCATAAATTAGAATAGAAATCGACAAATGCAGGAATCGACAAAAGCATACATGATCATTCCATTTGGAAAATGCACTAGTAAAAGATAGCATTGCAAAGGTCAACTTGCCTGATTGAAGCACAAGCTGCTGTTCTTCTTCATTGATGACAGCGTTCCTGTCAATAGAAGGTGCAACAGGGCTGAGGTCTGTGTGGATAGTGCCTGCTTCATCAATGCAGATGGTTCCTGCTTCATCTAGGCAGACAGTGCCACTTCCATCCATGCTGAGAGTGGTTCCATCATCCATGGGCGGCAACTCATCACCCATTTGCACCGAGGTCTGAGAGTCCATGCGTAGCATACTTTCCTGATGGTCCGTCGCAGTCACCATCCTTGCTTTCTGCCTTGTGACTCTATCAAGGGCAGGTTCATTAGGTTCCAGGATCCTCTTTTTTTGTCCTGGAGCTGGGGCCATCACCCTTTCTGGAGGCATTGCAGCAGATGTTTCTGAGCTCTTGTTCTTCTTGCTGACTGTCTTCTTAACACCAGGCCTCTTCGTCCTAGATTCCTTCAGTGCCTCGTATAAACAGCACGGAAAAAAGCATTAGATCACAAGAGAAATATGTGAGCATAAGGAATAACATAGAATAACAGAACCCCAATCCTCCAAGCAAGACAGAGTTTGCACCTTAACAATCTTGTTGACTACAACATCATCCACTTCCTCTCCATCAATAACTTCATCCTCCTTAGGATTGTACTCTGGGTCATCATTGATAACTCCACTACCCTCTTGAACCTCATCACTTCTACCTTCTTGTACACCATTTGTTTTCCTAATCATCGACGCTATTGCACCGATGCCAAGGGACTGGAACATCCGATTGTTCCTCATGATATTTCTAGCCCTAAACTTCTCGTACTCGATGAGAGGCTCTTCTTTGCATGATAAAGGAAACGTAACTATTAGGTGAATGTTTGGAATGCATGGACAGGCAGCCAAACATATCTTATGAAATTTTATTATCATTTAATCCTAGTTATTCAGGTAAGGAAGACTAACAGCACACAGGCACAATTAAGCCAGCTTATTCAGATTGCAGCAATACATTTCACTTAGCATATTAAGACACAGATTTTATGAAACTGACAGTATAACCACAAGGAGCAAGTTGCATACCAACGGTTGGCCTCATGCTTGACCTTGTCATCCTTGCCATGGATGATCTTGAGGTGGTGCTTGCAAAATAGAATAAACAACAATCAGATACAACAGGGATAAAGTAAAATGATGCACTTGTATCAATAAAGGAAAGCATTTGTACCATCATGCACATACATGTAATACATGTGAAACAAACTTGATGGATCAACAATACAGTGATCTAGTGTTACTAATTAGGCAAACATGTAAGTGCACTAAACAAGCATGCATGTACACTAGTAGCAAGTAGGCAAAGTGCATAAGTGCTACTAATACAAGCAAGCAAGCAAGCAAAGTGCTACTGATAGAAACAAGCAAGCAATGAAGGAAATTGAAGAGAAGCAAGCAAGTACTATTGATACAAACCCTAATTAATAAGCAAGCAAGTAGCTTCTTCTCCAAGTTATACTAATACTAGCAAGTACTGCTGATGGAAACCCTAATTAAGCATGTACTGCTGATAGAGCCCACCCCGCACTCTCTTTCCTTCCCCAGTCCCCACATGATCACATATACATCATGTGGTAAATCTGACAACGTCTCGTGCTAGTATTAGTATAGCACAATGGTCTACAGTATATGATTGGTACTGTGACAACACTATCAGGTACACCATGAATGGCAGATGGACTTAATCATTTAGTATTAGTATAGCTCGTAGGAATGGCAATGTCTCGTGCTAGTATTAGTATAGCTCACAGTAATGGCAGATGGACTTAATCATTTAGTAATGAACACCATGAATTAACTAGACCAACCAAGAGAGCATATATCACACCTACATGAACTACTCTAGTAGTACAGTGAGCAGAAAGCTTTCTATATGTAAACCAAAGCATGGCATGAGCTCACAGGATAGAAACCAAACATGAATGGGAACCTACATACCCTAGATAGCATGGGAACAACAACTACAGAGCTTTAGATTTAGTGGTGACCATAATCAAGAACAAATAACAGAGTGCCACAGCAAGCAAAACAAATCGAACACCCAAAAAGAATAACATCCTTGTTCTAGCAAATACAAAACTGGGAGAATGCTTCAAAGGAAGATTTCTCAAAGAACATGTAGCCATTTCTGCGAATATGCAAATGGATATCAATACTTCACACAATGGCACAACAATTACAGCACAAGAGCTTACTCCAGGTTCTTATTTAACTCAAGAGGTGGCACTAAACTAGCCAAGTAAATTTAAAAGGAATATGCAATATAATCCAAAACTTTAGTACCTGCTAGGGATTCCAAAGAGAAAACTACTACATCCTGTTAACTATTAGTATGGCTACAAACGACCTTTTACAGACATCAACTTCAATGTCATCAAGCAAGCAAATCGCTATGACTATAGATTAACAAAGCATAACAAGGATTAACAAAGCAAATGGCTCTGAAGTAATACACTATGACAAGTAAAGATTAACAAACCATAACAATGATTGGCAGCAGAGGGAGATGGAGATGGACAAAAACCTACTTTTGTGGTAGCCGTGCTTGAGCTCCTCCTCCTGATGCTGCTCAATGACCTGCATGACAAACAAGGCCATGGATGAGCTGCCATAGGGCATCCACATGACAACACAAAACATCAAGCAACGACATTGACAGGGATGCAAAATCAAAATAGAGCATACAAAATCTAGATTAAAGAACCACCTCCGCACAAAACCCTAACCCCATGAATCCATCCCCATCTCAAAATCACATTACCAACGACATGAACCCTAACCCCATGAACAAGAAGGATATCATCCCATGAATCCTAACCCCATGAATCCATCCCCATCCCCATGAAGAAGAACCCTAACCACCAAGAGATCCTAACCCTAACCATCAGGAGATCCTAATCCTAGAAGATGCACCATGAGATCCTAACCCTAGAAGATGCACCATGAGACCCACCGAACCACCAGAAAATCCTAACCCTAATGAGGGGAGTACCTGTCGTCGTGTTGTAGATGATGCAGTAGTGGCTCTTGTCGCAGTCGTCGCTCGCGTCTACCCTCTTGTCACCACCGTCGTCGATGTAGAGGAGCGGAGCGGCGATTCGTCATCGGGGAGCAGAGCGGGGCGGGGCGAAGCAGAGGAGGAGGGGCTAGGGTTGCGGGGTGGGGAGGAGGGGAGGGGGATTCATCGGGGCTGGGAGGTGGGGAATGGAAGGGCGGAGCAGAGGACGGGCGGCGGGGCTGCGCGGAGCAGGGGAGGGAGTGGTCGTCGGCGGGGCGGCTCGGGGAGGGAGAAGCTAGGGTTCGTCGGGGAGAGGGGAGGGGAATGGGGAAATTTGGGGAGGGGAGGGGGGGGTGGCGGTGCGGCATGGAGCGGGCGGCGTGAAGCAGGGGAGGGGCGGCGGGGCGGCGCGGAGCTGGGTTCGTCGGTTCGACGACGGAGCAGAGGAGGGAGGGTTGCGGGATGGGGAATGGGGAGTGGGATAGGGTTGCGGGCCGGGAGGGGAGATTTTGGGAGGGGAGGGGATCCAGCATGTTAGTGGGAGAGGGAGTGGTGGGACCCGCCTGGTAGTGGGAGAGGGAGTGGAGGGAAATTTTGGGAGAGGGAAATTTTGGTGGAGGGAAAATTTTGGTGTGGGAGGGAAATCCTTTTGGGTTTGGGGGTAGAAAAATAGGGTTTTTTTGTAAATTTTGTAGAAATCAAGGTTAAAATCATATCGAGTAGCTGAAGAAAACGCCGGTATTGCAAGTTTAGTATTTTTGCTAGTTGGTAGGCCACATTTGATGATGTGACGCGGAGGTCTCCCATTTTTTGATTTTTTTTGAATTTTTTACGGTGTTTTCAAAAACCGGCCGATTTCGTCGCGGCGACCGTCCGTGGCTAGGGTTGAGCCGTGAAAATCTGTTGTCGATTCTGTGATGAAATGCCTACCCGTGAAGCTAAAAAGCATTTTTAGTGAAAATAACGGGCAAGCTATGGAGGACCCGTAGTTCAAATTCCAGCCGGTTCCAGCTGAATCGGCCGAAGGTGGTCTGAATTGCCGGGAGTAGCTACGAGGGTCGGAAATGCATGCTTTTTGGCGACCGTCCATAAAATAGGGTCTACTTTGAGATAGACATGGAATGGCGCCGTTTGGGGTGCCCCTCCTTGTAGCCGCTTCATGAAAAACGCATGTCTTTTGCATTCAAAAAATGAAAAACGTTTTTTTGTTAAACAAGTTGGAACCTCGCTTTGGCAACATTGTTTGCCATCACAAGACGGAGGCCCCAATTTGGGCATATTAGCAGAAACTATTCAATGGATGCGGCCATATCATTGCTAGTTTGGCTTGAAAGCCATGAATCTTCGTTCATGGTAGGTCGTTTTTGAGAACACTTTTTCAAGAAAACGCCGGTATTGCAAGTTTAGTATTTTTGCTAGTTGGTAGGCCACATTTGATGATGTGACGCGGAGGTCTCCCATTTTGTTGATTTTTTTTGAATTTTTTACGGTGTTTTCAAAAACCGTCCGATTTCGTCGCGGCGGCCGTCCGTGGCTAGGGTTTGAGCCGTGCAAATCTGTTGTCGATTCTGTGATGAAATGCCTACCTGTGAAGATAAAAAGCATTTTTAGTGAAAATAATGGGCAAGCTATGGAGGACCCGCAGTTCAAATTCCAGCCGGTTCCAGCTGAATCGGCTGAAGGTGGTCCGAATTGCCGGGAGTAGCTACGAGGGTCGGAAATGCATGCTTTTTGGCGACCATCCGTAAAATAGGGTCTACTTTAAGATAGACATGGAATGGCGCCGTTTGGGGTGCCCCTCCTTGTAGCCGCTTCACGAAAAACGCATGTCTTTTGCATTCAAAAAAATGAAAAACGGTTTTTTTGTTAAACAAGTTGGAACCTCGCTTTGGCACATTGTTTGCCATCACAAGACGGAGGCCCCAATTTGGGCATATTAGCAGAAACTATTCAACGGATGCGGCCATATCATTGCTAGTTTGGCTTGAAAGCCATGAATCTTCGTTCATGGTAGGTCGTTTTTGAGAACACTTTTTCAAGAAAACACCGGTATTGCAAGTTTAGTATTTTTGCTAGTTGGTAGGCCACATTTGATGATGTGACGTGGAGGTCTCCCATTTTGTTGATTTTTTTGAATTTTTTACGGTGTTTTCAAAAACCGGCCGATTTCGTCGCGGGGACCGTCCATGGCTAGGGTTTGAGCCGTGCAAATCTGTTGTCGATTCTGTGATGAAATGCCTACCTGTGAAGCTAAAAAGCATTTTTAGTGAAAATAACGGGCAAGCTATGGAGGACCCGCAGTTCAAATTCCAGCCGGTTCCAGCTGAATCGGCCGAAGGTGGTCCGAATTGCCGGGAGTAGCTACGAGGGTCGGAAATGCATGCTTTTTGGCGACCGTCCGTAAAATAGGGTCTACTTTGAGATAGACATGGAATGGCGCCATTTGGGTGCCCCTCCTTGTAGCCGCTTCACGAAAAACGCATGTCTTTTGCATTCAAAAAATGAAAAATGGTTTTTGAATTTTTACGGTGTTTTCAAAAACCGGCGGATTTAGTCACGGCGGTCGTCCGTGGCTAGGGTTTGAGTCATGTTTTTAGCATCAAAAAATGAAACTTATATTGTTTCATACATGAGCATGCACAAAAACCCATAATTTTATCTTTCATCCATGAGCATGCATAAAAAATTTCAATTCCCATCAATTACCAAACTGAATATTCATTGTTAAAAACATGACTTGTTTAGATGACACTGTCATACAGCATCCATGAGCATGCACAAAATTAAACCTGACATACTTAACATTGACATGTTCATATTACACTAACAAGATTAAACCTAACATGCTGAACACCTTCTTAACATCTTCACTCATCCTTCTTCTCCTTCATCAACCTGATGCGCTCAGAGTGGCGAATCCCAACGCGGATGTACTCCTCTACCACAATTGGCATGGTCCTGTCGCCAAGCTATGGGATTGCAGGCGCCGCCACCATCGCGAGGTCGTCGTCCGCCAGCACCATAGCAAGGACGTCGTCCGCCACCACCATCGCGAGGTCGTCGTCCGCCACCACCATAGAAAGGTCATCGTCCGCCACCACCATAGCAAGGTCGTCATCCGCCACCACCATAGCAGGGTCATCGTCAGCCACCACCATAGCATGTTCGTCGTCAGCCAGAATAGGATGCTCCTCGTCATCCCCGCTCTTCTCCTTGTCATCCCCGCTCTGCTCATCATCCCCGCTCTGCTCCTCGTCGTCATCCCCGCTCTGCTCCTCGTCATCCCCGCTGCTGCTCCCATTGCCTGGCCAAATGCAACAAAGTGTGAACATGGTGTTGTCGTCGTGCAGGTAGAGGAAGCCAAAAGGACAGGAAGAAGAGAGGCAGAGAGCTTACTGGCATCGTCGTCGTGCTAGTAGTACATGCGGCACATGGTGTTGTCGAACATCTTCACGGTGAACATGGCGTCGCTGTCGTAGCGGAAGACAAGGAAGTACCCGAGCTGTAGCTCATGGGCGCGGGCGAAATGCTCCCAGCCGGGCCCTAGGTACATGTGGCCTTCACCATCAAACACCACCAACACTTCCCACAGCCTGTGAAGCCCGCTGCCGGCCTCCCGCAGCTTCACTTTGTGGGGCTCACGGCCGGCGAGCATCTTTGCAAACTTGTCAGGCAGCCTCTGCAGCGAGGGTCAAGTAGTGGTTAATTGTGGCAATCAAGCACTAGACAGCAGAGTGATGATAAAGAAATGAGTGATGATAAATATACCTGCCTACTGCAAGATTTCTCAATTACGACCTCGAAGAACTCGAAACCTTCCAAGCCAGCCATCTCACTTCTCTGAAAAGCAGCATTGTAATTAAACAACAAGTTACCATAAACAGGACTGGACATAAATAGGAACATAACCAAGTTTATGATGGCAAAAGTGATAAAAATGAGAAGAGCAATGCACTTGTGGATATTTATGATAGCAAAAGTGAGAAAAAAAAGCAATGCACTTGTGAACATTTGGAATACTACTACTCTATCTACAATGGACCATATCTGCCCATGTGCCCATGTCTACTATAAATGGCAAACACAGCATCAGGATCATATCTACTATAAATGGACCATATCTACAATGAACCATATCTACTATAAATGGACCATATCTTCCCATGTGCTACATTTTGTTAGAACCCAGCACTTAAGAACTGAACCCTAGATTCTCAATTTAAACACACCTACCTAATACAGTCATGTACAAAACTGAACAGCTTTATAGTCGTCGATATGCGCATGAAGGCTATTGGCTTGACACCGATATAGTCATGTACAAAACTGAATTTAACACTAGAATTTCAGAGATTCAGAGCTATTGGCTTAATTTGCTTTGCTAGGGTTTATATAGCCATAGGCCACTGGAGGCTAGATCCCCTACAAGTTTAACTGCTCCAGTGTGCCGCTGCATCTTTTTAGACAAATATAAACATGTTTATTTTAAAAACAAACAAACAAAATTGGAAAAATACTAATACACTTGCAACATTATAAGTGTTGGCATCATTTTTTCCCCTTTCAGTCTGCCTTTTCTATTTCTGATGAATTCTACGTCACTGTGAAGAGAACCATAGGGAAACTAGCATACCTAGCAAGGTAGCACCACATCAACTGAACATGGCCAAAAGGGACCTAAACCTAAATGCCTAATTCAGTCTGCAAAATCCCTCTGAATGTGGTCCAATCGCTCGGCAGTTGGGCTGGAATCAATAGAACGCACGCGCAGGCACAATACGACCATTAGCCATACGCGCAGGCACAATACGAGTAACTCCTAAATCAGCATGCTTGTTGGCCTTGTTGGCCTTGTCGACAAAGAACATGGGGGAAACAAAGCAAATCAAAGAACACGGGGGGAACAGAACGGACCTGGGGGACGGCGACTGCTTGAGCTTGTTGGCCTTGTCGGTGTCGTGGACGATGCCTCCTCTTGATCTACTACTCTATCTACAATGGAACCCTAATCAGCATGCACCGGGGAACCCTAATCTAATCAATAGGAAGAGGAACAGGAAGGACTCGGCGGATTCATACCTTAGGAGGCCGTCGCTATCGATGGAGGAGTGGTTCGCTAGGGAGGCCGTCACCGTCGATGGAGGAGAAGGGGATGCCGGCGGCGGAGAGGAGGAGTGGGTCGAGTGGATAATGGAGAGGAGGAGTGGGTCAAGTGGACACGAGGAGTGGGGAAAAGAGTGGGTCCACTTGTCAGCGAGTTCTGTTTTGATATATTGAAAAGGGTTGGCATAGAGTACAAAACCAAGAGCCTCTAACTAGCCCAGTGGTAGAAAAACAGTGGAATAAGCGGCAAGTCGTGGGTTCGAGCCCCCGCTCGCCCAATATTTTTTGGTAGCTCAGGGGAAAAGGGTCGAGTGGGTAGATTAGCAAAATGGCCCACTTGTCAGTGAGTTGGTCGAGTGGCCCACTTGTCAGCGAGGTCTGTGTTTGATACTTAACTGGTTTGATGATTTGAAAAGAGATGGCACAGAGTGGACGACCAGTAGCCTCTTCCTAGTCCAGTGGTAGAAACATAGTGAAACGAGCGCACAATCATGGGTTCGAGTCCCCGCTCGCGCATATTTTTTTGCTCACAATGAAATGGGGCCGCGCGTGGGATCACATGGCTGTCTGATGGAGCGCGCCCAAAAATTCAGTTAAAACAGCTTTGAAAACATCTTTAGTTCACCAAAAACAACATCTTCAGTTCAAAAAACATATTCAGTCCAAAAACAACATCATTTTGCAATCTTTTACATCACAACCAAAACTACATGATCACCAAAACTAAGAAAAACAGCTCTAAAAACAACATCTTCAGTTCATCATTTTGCTTCTTCATTCAAAACAACATATTCATTTTGCATTGTATCTTCCGTCACCAAAACTACATCATTTTGCATTGTATCTTCAACCATCATCTGCCTCTCCATCACTACACAGTCTCATGCATTTTGGTACCTGGAGAGATTTGTAGTACAAAAACTACATCAGGATCACATCAACAACAACTACCAAGGAGACAAAATAGCATTAGATCACCAAGGAGACCAAATTTACCTTCGCTACTCATCGTCGTCGATACAAAAACAAGGAACTCTATGCCCACTCCTGTTTTCCTCATCATCACTACAATATTGCAGCATAGTATGATCAGTCCGGTTTTCCTCATCCTCGCTTTCATGTCCATCCTCTACCACCTTTCTTCTTTTCTTGATGCCTTCAACTGTTGCAGCACCAACGATCACACGTTCCCGGTCCCTTCGCACTCTGCTTTGCACCGGAACTTCCATAGAGTCATCATCAGCTTGCAACGGAACTTCCGTAGAGTCATCATCTTGGTATGTTAGTCCACCATCACTGGGGCCCTTTTCCACTTCAGTTTCAGTCACACTCCACAAGTGTTTGTGCTGAAAGTTTTGCACAACTCGCCATTTTCCGTGCAAAAGAGTGTCTAGCAGATAAAACACCATTGTTGCTTGTGTTGTTAGAATAAAGGGATCACTCTTATACCAGCACCTTGCAGTGTTGATGCTTTTGAAGTGGCCATCATATTTGACAAAAGAGTCTCTCCTCTTCTTGCTACCAAGCTCAAACCAGTCACAACGAAATAAGACAACCGAGCGATGGATGCCTCCACTAGAGTTGTACTGCAACTCTACGATGCTTCTCAACTGACCATAGAAGTCAATGATCTCACCATCATGTGACCCCTCAGTGACGATTCCACTATTCAGTGTCTTCCTTTTTTCCTCGGTCAACGGTGTGGTACCAGACACCGTCAGCAATGCATGCTGAATACACTCTCACTCGCTTATCCGGTAAGCATGCCAAAGCAAATAGATCATCACTGACCTTCTTCTCCTCATGCAACTTTCCAATCTACACAAATAAACCATTTAGCAAACAATGGTATTTAACAATGGGTGAATAACACAGAAAACATAAAACATGTGGCTAAAGATCTCACATGATTCTTAAACCACTTAGCAAACCCCTTGGCAACCCTTTTATCAGAATTGATATTGCTTTCTTCCTGATTTAACTCTTCCTTGCATTTCCTACAATGCCAACAAAACATGTGAATTAAAACATTAGGCTGGTGCCAACCCAAGCAAAAAAATATATATAATGAGTGCACAAGATATAACATACTCGATATATGGTAGAACCTCGGCGCAATTGCTGAGCACAAACAAAACCATCTTGTCATACTCATCACCAGCCTCCAAGTATTGTGAGGCTCCAAGAAAGTTCACACCATGGTTGAAAACAGAGACATCACCACTTTGCGAATCAGACCGCTCTCTATTTCTGCCCGGCCGGTTCCATCTTGTTTCCACATCATCAAAGTATCTAGAGCAAAAAGTCAAGCACTCATCAACGACATATGCTTCAGCAATAGAACCTTCAGGTCTTGCCGTGTTTCACACATAACGCTTACAAGTAAGCAGCCTTCTTTCGATTGGGTACATTCAACCGTATTGCACAGGGCCTCTAAGCATTGCTTCTTTGGGTAAGTGCACCGCCAAATGGACCATCACAGTGAAGAAAGCTGGAGGGAAAATCTTCTCGAGCTTGCAAAGAATAATTGGGATTTCTTTTTCAAGTCTTTCCAGGACAGTTAACTTGAGGGTTTTGCAGCACAGTTCTCTAAAGAAATTTCCCAGCTCAGCAACCGCTTCATATATATCCTTGTGCATGATTCCTCGGAGGCCCGCCGGTAAAATCCTTTGGAGGAGGATGTGACAATCATGGGTTTTCAGTACTGAAAGCTTGAATCCATCAGAAGTAACACACTTTGCTAGGTTAGCAGCATAACCATCTGGAAATTTCACCGCTCTTAGGAATTCACAGAATGCAAGCTTTTGTTCTTTATTCATTGTATACCATGCTCGTGGAATTTCAAATGAATCTTCATCTTCATTGTGCTGTAGATGCAAATCTTCTCTTATGCCCATGTCCTCCAAATCAAGCCTAGAACTAACTGTGTCCTTTGTCTTCCCTTCAATGTTCAGAAACGTCCCTAGCAGATTCTCGCATATATTTTTCTCAATGTGCATTACATCGAGATTATGCCTTAATTTCAGATCAACCCAGTATGGCAGGTCCCACAAACAAGACTTCCGGTCCCAACATTGACCTTCCTCATGCTTTCTTTTCTTCGCCAGCTTTCCTGGTCTCACATCTTTCACCTTTTCAAGTTGCTGCTCCAGCTCTTCTTTAGTGAATTCAGCTGGCTTGTCACGGGTTTCATTCTCACCATTAAAATCTTTGCTTCTTCGTCAGCGATGGTTTCGGTGAAGAAAGCGGCGGTGCCCAATATAGCAGATCTTGCTCCTTATTCTCTTTGAGCAAGGGTCTTTGTCACAATGGACACAAGCCTGATAACCCGCTGTGATCCTCCCAGACAGAGTGTGCAGAGCCGGGAAATCATGGATGGACCATATGATCGCAGCACGTAGATTGAACTTTTCTTCCGGATTCAAGGCATCGTATGTAGGTACACCAGTCCAGAGCTGGAGCAGTTCTTCTACGAGGGGCTCCATAAAGACATCAAAATCCTTTCCTGGAGAATCTGGACCCGGGATAAGCAATGACATCATGAAGTTGGACTGATCCATGCATGCCCATGGTGGCAGGTTGTACGGCACCACAAAAACTGGCCACATGCTATAAGACGTGCTCATGTTCCCAAACGGATTAAACCCATCTGTGGCAATGCCAAGTTTTATGTTCCTCGGATCTGCAGCAAAATCTAAATGTATACGGTCAAACTCTTTCCATGCCTCTCCATCCGCTAGATGGCTCAGCTCATTGTCCACAGGTTGCCGCTTCAGCTTGTGCCACTGTACCTCACGCGATGATTTCTTCGAGATGAACATCCGCTGCAGCCTTGGTATCAAGGGAAAGTGCCTCAGTACCTTCTCTGGTATTGACTTCTTCCCATCAGCATCTTTCCACCTAGATGCATTGCATTTTGGACAGTTGTCATGCTTTGCTAAATCCTTCCGAAACAAGACACAGTTATTTGGGCACACATGTATTGACACATAACCTAACCCCAGCCTGCGGATTATGCTCAATGCTTCATCATAAGATCTGGGAACACAACTATCAGGGAATTGCAAGCTCAAAAGATGGAGTATTGCATTGAATGTGGCATTGCTAATCCGGTAGAAAGACTTGATGTGGAGTAACTTCACGGTGAAGGTAAATCTTGATAATTTACCCCCTTCATGAGCTGCGTGCTTCACCTCCTCTAACACCTTAGCAAACAACGATTTCTGTCCATCAGCACGATCTTCAGCATCGTACAAATCCTTCAATAGGTCAGGAATCCTATCATCTTCATGCCCATCCTCTTCCTCCAAAACAACATTATCTCGCAAAACCTTTTCCATGAAATCAATGCCAGCATCACCACCACCCATCATATGAGGGGCCTCTATATTAGCTTCAAAATGTTGAGGTTGTCTGTCTAAAGGTTCTTCATGATATATCCATCTATCATATGTGCTGGACATCCCATTAAGAAGCAGATGATCTTCCACTCTTCCTTGAGCCATTCTTGGACGGTTGATGCATTCACAACATGGGCAAAGAATGTGAGCATCGTTGGCAAAATTTGCCCGAACAAATGCCATGAAATCATCAACTCCTTTCATATGTTCTTTCGAAAACTTTCTAACTCCTTCTCTAATCCAGCTTCTGTCCATCTGCCAAAGACAACAAATTGTTGCAACTTAGCAAATCAATCTAAGTGCATCAACATTAATTAATGAAAATGGATGGAAGTAATGGAAGCTAAAATTCCAGAAAATTTTATATGCTAATTGCCTAACCACAAGGCCTAAAGAATTCTTAACAAACAAGCTGAACAATTCCTAATAGTACATCAAGAAAATTCATCTATGCATTATCTACCAAACAAGCAAGCTATCTCCTAACTACTAATAGTGCATCAACAAAATTCATCTATGCTGAAGAACATCTGACTGAAATCCATCTCCCACTGCTCGGGTGACGAGAGAGGAGAGGGGGGAAGAGGTGAGGGGTGCATACCGGGAGGTGTGCTTGCGGCGGCGGCGAGTCCCCCATGCTCGGCGAGCCCCCACCACCGTTGGTCGCCTACGCCCCTGCTGCCCCCCGCCTCCACGCCCTGCCTCGCCTCCGCCCCCTGCCGGCCCCGCCCCTGCCTCCGCTGCCGGCCCCGCCCCCGCCTCCGCCCCCTGCTGGTTGCTTCCGCCGCGAGGCTGTGGGCGAGGTCACCTGCGGCGAGGCCGTGGGCGAGGTCACCTGGTTGCTTCCGCCGCCGCCCGCCGCCACCTGGTCGGAAGACCTAGAAAATCGCTAAGTGTTGCTCTGTTCGATGCCACCCGCCGCCACCTGGTCGGAAGGTCCCACTTGTCACTGATACGTGAGAGCCGTGTTTTTATATACTATATGGAAAACTACCCACACATTAGCAACAATCTCTCTCTAGCCCAGCGGTAACGAACGAGCGAACCCAGCACGAGGTCGTGGGTTCGAGTCCCCGCTAGCACATATTTTTTAGGGAATTAAACGGTCGCTCACCCACCTGTCAAATGGGTCCCTCCTGTCAGTGTTGCAAATCGTTGCTCTGTTCGATGCCACCTGGTCCGAAGGTCCCACTTGTCAATGATACGAGAGAGCCGTAGTTCTATATAATGTATAGATAAACTCCCAGATGTGAGCAACTGTCCCTCTCTAGCCCAGTGGTAGCATGCGAGCAAACCAAGCGCGAGGTCGTGGGTTCGAGTCCCGCCTTGTGCATCTTTTTTGGGCGAATTAAGCGCTCGGCCCCACTTGTCAAATGGGTCCCGCCTATCAGTGTGTGCCCCGTCTGTCTGTTGAATATTAAAACTCAAGCAAAAATGACACCTAGACAGTGACGCATAAGCGAGGTTGCTGAGGTGGCTGCCTAATCATCCTAATTCATTCAAACTCAAGTGTAGTGACCATTTTATATTGGTCGTTATCAGCTAGGCATGAGGCAGTGGACAGTGCTACTAGCTTTACGACCATTTCCTCTAATGAAATTATGACCTTTCTGACCAAAATGGTCGTTATGGTTTAGGGTTTAGAGCTCCCCAGATAGCTTTTGACCAATTGGTCTAAAATGGTCATAAATTTATGACCAATTCTTCGAGGGTCACTGACAGAAGGTCATAAGTTGACATATTTCTTGTAGTGTCCCCCCTTCCCTAGTTGGTTAGGAGAGGAAGGAAGGGGGAGAGAGGGGGAAGGAAAGGGGGGTGCCGGCCCCCCACCCAATTCGGATTGGGCTTGGGGGGTGGGGAGCCCCCTCCTAGGCTCCCTTCTCCTCTCTTCCACTATGGCCTAATAAGGCCCATATACTTCCCGGGGGGTTCCAGTAACCTCTCGGTACTCCGGTATATTCCCGAACTCACCCGGAACCATTCTGATGTCCAAACATAGGCTTCCAATATATCGATCTTTATGTCTCGACCATTCCAAGACTTGTCATCATGTCCGTGATCTCATCCAGGACTCCGAACAACCTTCGGTACATCAAAACACATAAACACATAATACCGATCGTCATCGAACGTTAAGCGTGCGAACCCTACGGGTTCGAGAACTATGTAGACATGACCAAGACTCATCTCTGGTCAATAACCAATGGCGGAACCTGGATGCTCATATTGGTTCCTACATATTCTATGAAGATCTTTATCGGTCAAACCGCATAACAACATACGTTGTTCCCTTTGTCATCGGTATGTTACTTGCCCGAGATTCGATCATCGGTATCTCAATACCTAGTTCAATCTTGTTACCGACAAGTCTCTTTACTCGTTCTGTAATGCTACATCCCATAACCAACTCGTCAGTTACATTGCTTGCAAGGCTTATAGTGATGGGCATTACCGAGAGGGCCTAGAGATACCTTTCCGATATACGGAGTGGCAAATCCTAATCTCGATCTATGCCAACTCAACAAACACCATCGGAGACACCTGTAGAACATCTTTATAGTCACCCAGTTATGTTGTGAAGTTTGATAGCACACTAAGTGTTCCCTCGGTATTCGGGAGTTGCATAATCTCATAGTCATAGGAACATGTATAAGTTATGGAGAAAGCAATAGCAGTAAACTAAACGATCAAAGTGCTAAGCTAACAGATGGGTCAAGTCAATCACATCATTCTCTAATAATGTGATCCCGTTCATCAAATGACAACTCTTTGTCCATGGCTAGGAAACTTAACCATCTTTTATTAACGAGCTAGTCAAGTAGAGGCATACTAGTGACACTCTGTTTGTCTATGTATTCACACATGTACTAAGTTTCCGGTTAATACAATTCTAGCATGAATAATAAACAATTATCATGATATAAGTAAATATAAATAACAACTTTATTATTGCCTCTAGGGCATATTTCCTTCAGTCTCCCACTTGCACTAGAGTCAATAATCTAGATTACATTGTAATGATTCTAACACCCATGGAGTCCTGGTGCTGATCATGTTTTGCTCGTGAGAGAGGCTTAGTCAACGGGTTTACAACATTCAGATCCATATGTATCTTGCAAATGTCTATGTCTCCCTCCTTGACATGATCGCGGATGGAATTGAAGCGTCTCTTGATGTGCTTGGTTCTCTTGTGAAATATGGATTCCTTTGCCAAGGCAATTGCACCAGTATTGTCACAAAAGATTTTCATTGGACCCGATGCACTAGGTATTACACCTAGGTCGGATATGAACTCATTCATCCAGACTCCTTCATTTGCTACTTCCAAAGCAGCTATGTTCTCTGCTTCACACGTAGATCCCGCCACGACGCTCTCCTTGGAACTGCACCAACTGACAGCTCCACCATTCAATAAAAATACGTATCCGGTTTGTGACTTAGAGTCATCTGGATCAGTGTCAAAGCTTGCACCAACGTAACCATTTATGATGAGCTCTTTGTCACCCCCATATACGAGAAACATATCCTTAGTCCTTTTTAGGTATTTCAGGATGTTCTTGACCACTGTCCAGTGATCCACTCGTGGATTACTTTTGTACCTCCCTGCTAAACTAATAGCAAGGCACACATCAGGTCTGGTACACATCATTGCATACATGATAGAACCTATGGCTGAAGCATAGGGAATGACTTTTATTTTCTCTCTATCTTTTGCAGTGGTCGGGCATTGAGTCTAACTCAACTTCACACCTTGTAACACATGCAAGAACCCTTTCTTTGCTTGATCCATTTTGAAATTCTTCAAAACTTTATCAAGGTATGTGCTTTGTGAAAGTCCAATTGAGCGTCTTGTTCTATCTCTATAGATCTTGATGCCCAATATATAAGCAGCTTCACCGAGGTATTTCATTGAAAAATTATTATTCAAGTATCCTTTTATGCTATTCAGAAATTCAGTATCATTTCCGATCATCAATATGCCATTCACATATAATATCAGAAATGCTACAGAGCTCCCACTCACTTTCTTGTAAATACAGGCTTCTCCAAAAGTATGTATAAAACCATATGCTTTGGTCACACTATCAAACCGTATATTCCAACTCCGAGAGGCTTGCATCAGTCCATAAATGGATCGCTGGAGCTTGCACACTTTGTTAGCACATTTTGGATCGACAAAACCTTCTGGTTGCATCATATACAACTCTTCTTTAAGATATCCATTAAGGTATGCAGTTTTGACATCCATTTGCCAAATTTCATAATCATAAAATGCGACAATTGCTAACATGATTCGGACGGACTTAAGCATTGCTACGGGTGAGAAGGTCTCATCGTAGTCAACTCCTTGAACTTGTTGAAAACCTTTTGCAACAAGTCAAGCTTTGTAGACAGTAACATTACCGTCAACAACAATCTTCTTCTTGAAGATCCATTTATTCTCTATGGCCTGCCGATCATTGGGCAAATCAACCAAAGTCCACACTTTGTTCTCATACATGGATCCCATCTCAGATTTCATGGCCTCAAGCCATTTTACAGAATCTGGGCTCTTCATCGCTTCCTCATAGTTCGTAGGTTCGTCATGGTCAATTAACATGACCTCCAGAATAGGATTACCGTACCACTCTGGTGCGGATCTTACTCTGGTTGACCTACGAGGTTCGGTAGTAACTTGATCAGAAGTTTCATGATCATCATCATTATCTTCCTCACTTATTGGTGTAGGAATCACTGGAACTGATTTCTGTGATGAACTACTTTCCAATAAGGGAGTAGGTACAATTACCTCGTCAAGTTCTACTTTCCTCCCACTCACTTCTTTCGAGAGAAACTCCTTATCTAGAAAGGATCCATTCTTAGCAACGAATATCTTGCCTTCGGATCTGTGATAGAAGGTGTACCCAACAGTCTCCTTTGGGTATCCTATGAAGACGCATTTCTCCTATTTGGGTTCGAGCTTATCAGGTTGAAGTTTTTTTCACATAAGCATCGTAGCCCCAGACTTTAAGAAATGACAACTTGGGTTTCTTGCCAAACCACAGTTCATAAGGCGTCGTCTCAACGGATTTTGATGGTGCCCTATTCAACGTGAATGTAGCCGTCTCTAAAGCATAACCCCAAAATGATAGCGGTAAATCGGTAAGAGACATCATAGATCGCACCATATCTAATAAAGTGAGGTTACGACGTTCGGACACACCATTACGCTGTGGTGTTTCAGGTGGCATGAGTTGCGAAACTATTCCGCATTGTTTCAAATGAATACCAAACTCATAACTCAAATATTCACCTCCACGATCAGATTGTAGAAACTTAATTTTCTTGTTACGATGATTTTCCACTTCACTCTGAAATTCTTTGAACTTTTCAAATGTTTCAGACTTATGTTTCATCAAGTAGATATACCCATATATGCTCAAATAATCTATGAAGGTAAGAAAATAATGATCCCCGCCGCGAGCATCAACACTCATCGGACCGCATACATCAGTATGTATTATTTCCAACAAGTCTGTTGCTCGCTCCATTGTTCCAGAGAACGGAGTCTTAGTCATCTTTCCCATGAGGCATGGTTCACAAGCATCAAGTGATTCATAATCAAGTGATTCCAAAAGTCCATCAGCATGGAGTTTCTTCATGCGCTTTACACCAATATGACCTAAACGGCAGTGCCACAAATAAGTTGCACTATCATTATTAAACTTATATCTTTTGGCTTCAATACTATGAACATGTGTATCACTACTATCAAGATTTAGTAAAAACAGACCACTCATCAAGGGTGCATGACCATAAAAGATATTATTCATATAAATAGAACAACCATTATTCTCTGATTTAAATGAATAACCGTCTCGCATCAAACAATATCTAGATATAATGTTCATGCTCAACGCTAGCACCAAATAACAATTATTTAGGTCTAAAACTAATCCCGAAGGTAGATGTAGAGGTAGCGTGCCGACGGCGATCACATCGACTTTGGAACCATTTCCCACGCGCATCGTCACCTCATCCTTAGCCAATCTTTGCTTAATCCGTAGCCCCTATTTCGAGTTGCAAATATTAGCAACAGAACCGGTATCAAATACCCAGGCGCTACTACGAGCATTAGTAAGGTACACATCAATAACATGTATATCAAATATACCTTTCACTTTGCCATCCTTCTTCTCCGCCAAATACTTGGGGCAGTTCCGCTTCCAGTGACCAGTCCCTTTGCAGTAGAAGCACTCAGTCTCAGGCTTAGGTCCAGACTTGGGCTTCTTTCACTTGAGAAGCAACTTGCTTGCCGTTCTTCTTGAAGTTCCCCTTCTTCCCTTTACCCTTTTTTTCTTGAAACTGGTGGTCTTGTTGACCATCAACACTTGATGCTCCTTCTTGATTTCTACCTCCGTAGCCTTTAGCATTGCGAAGAGCTCGGGAATTGTCTTATCCATCCCTTGCATATAGTTCATCACGAAGCTCTTGTAGCTTGGTTGCAGTGATTGAAGAACTCTGTCAATGACACTATCATCAGGAAGATTAAGTCTCAGCTGAGTCAAGTGGTTGTGGTACCCAGACATTCTGAGTATATGTTCACTCACAGAACAATTCTCCTCCATTTCGCAGCTGTAGAACTTATTGGAGACTTCATATCTCTCAATCTAGGCATTTGCTTGAAATATTAACTTCAACTCCTCAAACATCTCATATGCTCCATGACATTCAAAACATCGTTGAAGTCCTGGTTCTAAGCTGTAAAGCATGGCACACTGAACTATCAAGTAGTCATCAGCTTTGCTCTGCCAGGTGTTCATAACATCTGGCGTTACTCCTGCAGCGGGTTTGTCACCTAGCAGTGCTTCCAGGACGTAATTCTTCTGTGAAGCAATGAGGATAATCCTCAAGTTACGGACCTAGTCTGTGTAATTTCTACCATCATCTTTCAACTTAGCTTTCTCTAGGAACGCATTAAAATTCAACGGAAAAACAACACGAGCCATCTGTCTACAACAACATAGACATGCAAAATACTATCAGGTACTAAGTTCATGATAAATTGAAGTTCAATTAATCATATTACTTAAGAACTCCCACTTAGATAGACATCCCTCTAATCATCTAGGTGATCACGTGATCCATATCAACTAAACCATGTCCGATCATCACGTGAGATGGTGTAGTTTTCAATGGTGAACATCACTATGTTGATCATATCTACTATATGATTCACGCTTGACCTTTCGGTCTCAGTGTTCCAAGGGATATCTGCATATGCTAGGATCGTCAAGTTTAACCCGAGTATTCTGCGTGTGCAAATCTGGCTTGCACCCGTTGTATGCGAACGTAGAGCTTATCACACCCGATCATCACATGGTGTCTCGACACGACGAACTGTAGCAACGGTGCATACTCAGGGAGAACACTTATACCTTGAAATTTAGTGAGAGATCATCTTATAATGTTACCGCTGAACTAAGCAAAATAAGATGCATAAAGGATAAACATCACATGCAATCAATATGCATAAAGGATAAACATCATCATCTTGTGCTTTTGATCTCCATCTCCAAAGCACCGTAATGATCAGCATCGTCATCGGCTTGACACCTTGATCTCCATCGAAGCATCGTTGTCGTCTCGCCAACTATTGCTTCTATAACTATCGCTACCGCTTAGTGATAAAGTAAAGCAATTACATGGCGATTGCATTTCACACAATAAAGCGACAACCATATGGCTCCTGCCAGTTGCCGATAACTCTGTTACAAAACATGATCATCTCATACAGTAAAATTTAGCATCATGTCTTGACCATATCACATCACAACATGCCCTGCAAAAACAAGTTAGACGTCCTCTACTTTGTTGTTGCAAGTTTTACATGGCTGCTACGGGCTGAGCAAGAACCGTTCTTACCTATGCATCAAAAACCACAACGCGGTATAGTGATTGCTTTTTGATCTTCAGAAAGAACCCTATTCATTGAATCCGATTCAACTAAAGTTATGGAGACACCTGTAGAGCATCTTTATAGTCACCCAATCGGAGTGACAAATCCTAATCTCGATCTATGCCAACTCAACAAACACCATCAGAGACACATGTAGAGCATCGTTATAGTCACACAGTTACATTATGACGTTTGATAGCACACTAAGTGTTCTCCGGTATTCGGGAGTTGCATAATCTCATAGTCATAGGAACATGTATAAGTTATGGAGAAAGCAATAGCAGTAAACTAAACGATCAAAGTGCTAAGCTAATGGATGGGTCAAGTCAATCACATCATTCTCTAATGATGTGATCCCGTTCATCAAATGACAACTCTTTGTCCATGGATATGAAACTTAACCATATTTGATTAACGATCTAGTCAAGTAGAGGCATACTAGTGACACTCTGTTTGTCTATGTATTCACACATGTACTAAGTTTCCGGTTAATACAATTATATCATGAATAATAAACATTTATAATGATATAAGAAAATATAAATAAAAACTTTATTATTTCCTCTAGGGCATATTTCCTTCATTTATTTCAATAAAGTGTCAAGTGTAGCCATTACCATGCTTAGTTTGCAAGTCTATGAGTTGTTGTTCGAAAGAAGAAAGTTTTCTGTTATGTCCTGAATATTTCTGAATAGTCAGAACATGATAAAATCTTGAAATTTTTACATGGTAAGAATGTATGAGTTCTGTGTCAAGTGGTAATTTTTCAAAATTTTAGGAGTTATAGGAGTACCGATATTTAATTAGATCTTTACGCACTCTTCTGTGTTTGACAGATTCTGTTTTTTTCTTTGTCCACTTATTTTAAAGTTTCCATGGCTTATACCGAGGGATATAAATTGTGGAAATGATATGATACAGTAGATATCATTTCGAAATAATTATGCATCTTGTCTTGATAGTACATGAGTGAATGATTTTTTTTTTTATTATACTTACCTATCTCATGAGTTCTGTTAAGTTTTGTGTGAATGGAGTTTTCAAGTTTTGGGTGCAGATAAGAGGAGAATAAGGAGTGGAAAGACCCTAAGCTTGAGGATGCCCAAGGCATCCCCTCTTCCCTCTTCAACACTATTAGTATACCTCACTTGAAGCTATATTTTAATTCTTCACATAATATGTGTTTTTCTTGGGGCGTATTTTTGTTTTGATTTCTGTTTGAATCCTAAGATCTAAAATTGTTTTGGAGAGATTTTATCCATAGCTACCTATTTACTTAAGTACTCTTTGTTCTTCACTTATATCTTTTGGAGTAGTTTGTTCTTTACTCTCGTACTTCACTTATATCCTTAAGAGTAATTTTTTGAATGAATTGAATGTCATGTGCTTCATTTATTATATATTCATTGAGAAGTAAAAATGCATCCTTTGCTTAATCTATTAAAGTAGAAGTGAGACTATGATAGTGCATATTTTTTAATCAAGTAAGGAAGTTATATTTTAATGACAATGAGCATTTGTTTTATTAAGTTGAACCTATCATGTTGTGGTGGTAAGCATCTCCCAGGGAAGGACAGATGATTGGCTTGGCACATGTTGACACATGTTTGATAAATTCCAAATTCAGCCTTGGTGGTATTCCAGTTTGTAGGTTATCATCATGATTATATTTTCTCAATAATGTTACTATTAGAGAATGCATGATTGTGTTTTTGTGGTAAAGTGGTTGCCCTAGTCTTTTGCTAGCCTTTTCCTATACTAAGTGGAAATACTGCTTGTGCATCCAATCCTTGAAACAAGTTTATGCCACAAAGTGTCCACCATACCTACCTATAGATGGTATTTCACTGCCATTCCAAGTAAATTTGCATATGTCACCTCTAAACCTTCAAATAAACCTTTGTTTTGTGTGCCCGTACAGCTCATGGAGCAATAGGGGTAGTCAATATCTTCCATGCTAAATATGTTTTACTCTCGACGAGAGCTTATTCTCTTATCAAATTAATGAGGAAGGCTAGTAATAGGGATTCCCGGTCCCAAATAATAATAAAAATATAATAATTGAAAAGGGCACTCCCCTAGAAAAGTTGAAAGTTGGCAGGCACCCATGGATTCGGCTAGCCATGGTTTGTGTTACTATGGTGGAGAGAGGTGTAAAAGCATGGGAACCACCATTAATGTGTTTAGCATGGAAGATATTGGAAACCTTTGTCGTTAAACCGTTGACATGAAAATTACACATCTCAAAATAAATCCATCTTTGTTTTAAACCAATGAACTCTGGCATATGTTAATCCCTGGTTTCCTCTGTGAATGGCCTATCTATTTAATTTTCATGTTGAGTCAATTCCATCTTCCTATCTCTTTTCGCACCATGTATTGAGCATGGGGATCACTCGTAGCTTTACATGCATTCTTCTAATAGAAATTTCTTGAGCATTGTAAACGTATGATGATTATTTTCAAATTGGGGTACCTAGTCATCATTCTTAATTCATTGATTGCTTAATATTTGCAATATAGTCTTGAAAGATTGCGAGATACTTAATTACCACTTTATGATATGTTGAAATTAAGGACGATAATGGGTAAGGTATGGGGTGAGTAGAGCAATACCATACCCATACCTGTGAAGTTAATGGGTATAAAATTCTACCCATACCTGTACCCATGGGTATGAAACTTTACCCATACCCGACGGGTACCCATACCCATTATGTGCCCAATGGCTAGATCGAAAGTACACACATTATTAGCAATTTTACATTCATCTATAGCACATTTGACAAAAGAACACTGATCTTAACTCAATAACAGATAGATGAGTGGATGACAATTATCTCAATTCAAATTTACAATTGGTGACAACTTTAACGTATGTTCACAAGCTCACGACACAATTTTAACATAGGTACACTTGTGAATCATGGATAAGGTTCACATGTCAGTATAAATTGGTAGGGTATGAGTATATCTATGGGTAAAAGGCTATACACGTGCCCTACCCATGACTTAACGTGCAAGGTATGGGTTGTATCCGTGGGTATAAAATTGTGCCCATACGCTACCCATGCGGGTACCCGTACACATGGGTAAAATTACCATCCTTAGTTCAAATTAATGGAATGGTGTTACTTGTTATCAGAATTATCATTGCCTATGTGACCAAAGGTTTGTTCTATTTTAGCATTTATACTTCATAAATTATTTCCTTTATCATTTACCTACTTGAGGACGAGCAGGAATTAAGCTTGGGGATGTTGATACGTCTCCAACATATTTATAATTTATGAAGTATTCATGCTATATTTACATCAATTACATATGGTTTTGGTGCACTTTTGTATTATTTTAATGGACTAACATATAAATCTAGTGCGAGTGCTAGTTCCTATTTTTTTGCATGCTTTTGGTTTCACAGAAAATCCATATCTACGAAAGACCAAACACAATGAAAACTTACAAGGATTTTTTGTGGAAAATAAGAAACATGGCAAGCTTCGAGAGGCAACCAGAAATGGACTAAGGGCCCCAAAAGCTCAGGGGTGCCCCCTAAGTCTCGCCACCCAGGCTTGTGGGACCCTCGAGGCTCCATTTGACCTAATTCCAAGCCTATAAATTCCGTAATATTACAAAACCCTCAGAACGAGACCCGAAATAATTTTATCGCCGCTGCAAGCCTTTGTTCCGAAGCAATCTCATCTGGAGCCCTTTTCCGGCACTCTGCCGGGGGGGGGGGGGAATGTGACGCCCTCGATTTGACCATACACTAATCATACACGCAAATGTGTACGATCAAGATCAAGGACTCATGGGAAGATATCACAACACAACTCTAGACACAAATTAAAATAAGTCATACAAGCATCATATTACAAGCTAGGGACTCGAGGGCTCGAATACATAAGCTCGAATACACAAAAGTCAGCGGAAGCAACAATATCTGAGTACAGAAATAAGTTAAACAAGTTTGCCTTAAGAAGGCTAGCACAAACTGGGATACATATATCGAAAGAGGCGCAGGCCTCCTGCCTGGGATCCTCCTAAACTACTCCTGGTCGTCGTCAACGGCCTGCACGTAGTAGTAGGCACCTCCAGTGTAGTAGGAGTCGTCGTCGACGGTGGCGTCTGGCTCCTGGACTCCATCGTCTGGTCGCCACAATCGGGTATAGAAAGGGGAAAAAGGGGGAGCAAAGCAACCGTGAGCACTCATCCAAAGTACTCGCAAGCAAGGAGCTACACTACATATGCAATGTATCAAATGAAAAGGGGTAATATATGTGGACTGAACTGCAGAATGCCAGAATAAGAGGGGGATATCTAGGCCTATCAAAGACTACACTTCTGGCAACCTCCATCTTGCAGCAGAAGAAGAGAGTAGATGGTAAGTTCACCAAGTATCATCGTATAGCATAATCCTACCCGATGATCCTCCCCTTGTCGCCCTGTGAGAGAGCAATCACCGGGTTGTATTTGGCACTTGGAAGGGTGTATTTTATTAAGCATCCAGTTCTAGTTGTCATAAGGTCAAGGTACAACTCCGGGTCATCCTTTTACCGAGGGACACGACTATTCGAATAGATAAACTTCCCTGCAGGGGCGCACCACATTTCCCAACATGCTCGATCCCCTTTGGCCGGACACACTTTCCTAGGTCATGTCCGGCCTCAGAAGATCAACACGTCGCAGCCCTACCTAGGCACAACAGAGAGGTCAGCACACCGGTCTAAATCCTATGGCGTAGGGGTCTGGGCCCATCACCCATTGCACACCTACATGTTGCGAACGCGTCCGGCGAGCAGACCTAGCCTCCCTTATACAAGAGCAGGCATTCCAGTCCAACCCGGCGCGCACCGCCCAGTCGCTAACATTAAGAAGGCTTCGGCTGATACCACGACGTCGAGTGCCCATAACTGTTCCCGCATAGTTGGTTAGTGCGTATAGGCCAATGGCCAGACTCAGATCAAATACCAAGATCTCGTTAAGCGTGTTAATTGAATTAACAACGGACGCCGACAAGGGCCAAGCCCACCTCTCTCCTAGGTGGTCTCAACCTACCCTGTCGCTCCGCCACAAAGATCCACTCACAGGGCCGTCGGGATAAACGTCCTTTCGGACCCAATCCGTGAATCACTCGCGGGTACTTTACAAGCCGACTCGACTTTAGTCACCACAGGTAACATATAATATGCATATAAGTATATACCCGCGATCACCTCCCGAGTGATCATGACCTGATAGTATAGCATGGCAGACGGACAAGAATGTAGGGCCACTCATGATAAACTAGCATCCTATACTAATCATTTAGGATTGCAGGTAAGGTATCAATAACTGTAGCAACAATGACAGGCTATGCATCAGGATAGGATTAACGGAAACCAGTAACATGCTACACTACTCTAATGCAAACAGTAGAGAGAAGAGTAGGCGATATCTGGTGATCAAGGGGGGGGGCTTGCCTGGTTGCTCTGCAGATAGAAACGGACCCTCGAAGGTGAAGTAGTCGATCACTAGTTCAACCATGGTCTCGAGGCCTACCAGAAAGAAGTAACGGAGGGGAACACAATAAATAGCAGAGCAATCATAGCATCACAAAGCATAACATGGCAATACACGGTGCTAGGGATGACCTAACGCAGTACTAGGTGCTACCGGCGAAGGGGAGAAACATCCGGGAAAGTATTCCCGGTGTTTCACGTTTTCGGACAGATGAACCGGAGGGGAAAGTTGCGTGTTCGCTATGCTAGGGATGTGTGACAGACGAACGGGCTGCGTATTCGGATTCGTCTCGTCGTTCTGAGCAACTTTCATGTACAAAGTTTTTTCATCTGACTTATAGATTATTTTATATGAATTTTCAAAGATTTAAACATTCTCTAGATTTCAGGATTTATTTTAAATCGAAATTCATTTATTATTAAATGCTAAGTGTACCCACTGTAATACTACACAGAGTATGACAAGGGGGGCTAGGTCAACTATTGACCAAGCAGTCAACAGATGACTGGTCAAAGTAAACAGTGATGTGGGCCCTAGGTGTCATTGTCTTAGGTAATTTTGATTTAATTTAGCATTTTAAATTATCAGCAGGGCCCGCATGTCAGTGCCTCAGTTTTAATAACTAGCTATTTAGAGGGGGGGTCCACCGGTTAGTGAGGGTTAGGGGAAATTAATCACTAAAGGGGGATTAGCCCCCCTAATTAAGCATGGTGGCCCCACGGTTGGGCAGCATGCGCGGCTGGTCGCAGGGGAGCTTCGGGGGCCAGCGCATCGCGCGCCAGGGAGGAAAACAGGGCACGACCCCGGGCAGGAGAGGCCCTGGCGGGCTCGCAGTCGGGCGGCGAGCAGCGCCGGGGTAGGCCGGGGCGCGGTGGCCGGGGACGTGGTGTGCGGGGCTACCGGGGCAGTACCAGGCGCGGCGGGACAGCGGCGGGCGCGCCGAGAAAACGGCGGCACATGAGGCGGGCAGAGCGAGGCAGCGGCATCGGGCGCGAGCGGAGCGTGGCGGGGCCGATGGCAGGCGGTTGGCAGCGGCGACGGCAGTGGCTGCGCGCGCCGACAGGGGCGTATAGAGGCGACGGGGATCATCGGACGCGTGGCTCCTGTGGCCATTTGGTCAGCCGAGAGCGGCTATGGGGAGAGGGCGACGGCGCGCGTCGAGGAGGCTGCCTTGGGTGCGGGCATGGCTGGAGGTGGTCTACGGCGGCGCCGGCGTCAAGGCCAGAGGCGCGACGAGCGAAGCAGGGCGCGGGGACAGGGGACGTAGCTAGCGCAGCCTGGCTTGGTGGAGCACGGGGCTGGGGCGCAGCGGTGCGTGCGGCAGGGGAGGCCAGGGAAGGTGGCCGCGAGCAGGTGAGGCCAGGGCGGAGGTGACTGCAGGCGGCGGCGGAAGCGAGCGACGCGAGCGATAGTAGTAGAAATAGCAGTAGGCAGCGACAGAAGCAAAGGAGCAACAGCGGCAGCTACGAGCACAGCACAGCATAGCAAGCAACGCAGCAACAGCAAAGCCTCAGCAAAAGCAGCGGCTAAGCAGCGGCACCGGAGCAGTGATACGTCTCCGTCGTATCTATAATTTTTTATTGTTCCATGCCAATATTATTCAACTTTCATATACTTTTGGCAACTTTTTATATTATTTTTGGGACTAACATATTGATCCAGTGCCCAGTGCCAGTTCCTGTCTGTTGCTTGTTTTTGGTTTCGCAAAATATCCATATCAAACAGAATCCAAACGGGATAAAATGGACGGAGCTTATTTTTGGAATATTTGGAAAATTCCGGAAGAAAAATCCACGCGAGACGGTGCCCGAGGTGGCCGCGAGGCAGGGGGCGCGCCCCTGACCCTCATGGGCCACCCGTAAGGCAGTTGATGCCCTTCTTCGGCCGCAAGAAAGCTAATTTTCAAAAAAAATCACGGCGAAGGTTTCGATCCAATCGGAGTTACGGATCTCCATATATACCCGAAACGGTGAAAGGGAAGAAACGGAGAATGCAGAAACAGAGAGAGACAGAGAGACAGATCCAATCTCGGAGGGGCTCTCGCCCCTCCCGTGCCATGGAGGCCATGGACCAGAGGGGAAACCCTTCTCCCATCTAGGGAGGAGGTCAAGGAAGAAGAAGAAGGAGGGGGGCTCTCTCCCCCTCGCTTCCGGTGGCACCAGAGTGCCACCGGGGGCCATCATCATCACCGCGATCTACACCAACACCTCCGCCATCTTCACCAACATCTCCATCACCTCCCCCCCTCTATCTACAGTGGTCCACTCTCCCGCATCCCACTGTACCCTCTACTTGAACATGGTGCTTTATGCTTCATATTATTATCCAATGATGTGTTGCCATCCTATGATGTCTGAGTAGATTTTCGTTGTCCTATCGGTGGTTGATGAATTACTATGATTGATTTAATTTTCTTGTGGTTTTGTTGTTGTCCTTTGGTGCCCATCATATGATTGCGCGTGTGGGTCACACCCTAGGGTTAGTTGTATGTTGATAGGACTATGTATTGGAAGGCAAGAGTGACAGAAGCTTCAACCTAGCATAGAAATTGATGCATACGGGATTGAAGGGGGACCAATATACCTTAATGCTATGGTTGGGTTTTACCTTAATGACCATTAGTAGTTGCGGATGCTTGCTAATAGTTCCAATCACAAGTGCATAGAATTCCAAGTCAGGGATGACATGCTAGCAGTGGCCTCTCCCACATAATACTTGCTATCGGTCTAGTAAAGTAGTCAATTGCTTAGGGGCAATTTCACAACTCCTACCACCACTTTTCCACACTCGCTATATTTACTTTATTGTTTCTTTATCTAAACAACCCCTAGTTTTTATTTACGTAATCTTTATTATCTTGCAAACCTATCCAACAACACCTACAAAGTAATTCTAGTTTCATACTTGTTCTAGGTAAAGCGAACGTCAAGCGTGCGTAGAGTTGTATCGGTGGTCGATAGAACTTGAGGGAATATTTGTTCTACCTTTAGCTCCTCGTTGGGTTCGACACTCGTACTTATCGAAAACTATTGTGATCCCCTATACTTGTGGGTTATCAAGACCTTTTTCTGGCGCCGTTGCCGGGTAGCAATAGCGTGGGGTGAATATTCTCGTGTGTGCTTGTTTGCTTTATCACTAAGTAATTTTTATTTGTTGTTCTTAGTTGTTTTCTATCTTTAGTTATGGGTAGGAAACGCAAAATACCAAAAAAATTAGTTGTACCTACTAAACCAATGGTTGAAGAACCACTCAAAATCTATCACACTGCTGAAGCTTATTACTTGGATCATCTTCGATCCCTATGTGCTCGTGCTGAAACCCCAACTAGCTTAGTTGAGGGCAAATCTTTAGATGAGCATGCTTGTTATGTGCGACACCGAATATCTGAAAAAGGGAAAGTTTTACTGGGTCAAATTCATCGTTTGCAATTCTATGCTTGGAATTTATGTGAAATATATGATTTTACTTGTTGTTCTGAAAACCCTGAGAAACACCTTCCCTATCAATGTGAGTTTAGTGATAATGGAATCGTATCTTCGTATGCTAATGGTGCTTACTATGATGTTCAACAAATTGAAGAATTTGTTGCTTTTAAGGGTGCTTACGAAATTGCTTCTTTGATTGAAAAGTATGATGCTACTCTTTACAAATCTGAAAATTTTGCCATACTTAAATATTTCTATGATAATTATGCTTCTAATGCCTATGTTGAACCATATATTGAGGACTACTCCGCTGTCCAAGAAGAGACTAATATTTTGCAGGAGTGTATGGAAGAAGAAATTGATGAAACTGTGAGCTCATTGGATGAAAAAGATGATGAGGACAACGAAGAACAAAAGGAGGAAGAGCGGATTAGCTACCCGTGCCCACCTTCTAATGAGAGTAACTCTTCAACTCATACATTGTTTAATTTCCCTTCGTGCTTACCGAAGGATGATTTCTATGATGACTATTATGATCCCTTTGATTCTCTTGAAATATCCCTTTTTGATGATGCTTGCTATGCTTGTGGCCAATATGCCAATATGAATTATGCTTATGGAGATGAACTTGCTATAGTTCCTTATGTTAAACATGAAATTGTTGCTATTGCACCCACACATGATAGTCCTATTATCTTTTTGAATTCTCCCAACTAAACTATATCGGAGAAGTTTGCTCTTATTAAGGAATCTATTGATGGGTTGCCTTTTACCATTGCACATGATGATTTTGATGAATATAATATGCATGTGCTTGCTACTCCTACTTTAAATTATTATGAGAGAGAAACTATACCTCCACCTCTCTATGTTTCCAATATGATAAAATTGCAAGAAATTGTTTATACTATGCATTGGCCTTTACTTTGTGTGCATGAATTGTTCTTTTATGACATGCAGATGCATAGGAAGAGAGTTAGACTTCGTCATTACATGATATATGTTACCTTGTGCTCACCACTAAATTACAAATCATTGTTAATTAAAATTGGCTTTGATATACCTTGGGATCCGGGTGGATTCATTACTTGAGCACTATATGCCTAGCTTAATGGCTTTAAAGAAAGCGCTGCCAGGGAGACAACCCGTAATTTTTAGGGAGTCATTTGTTTCTGTTGTGTTCTTTTATAAAGTTTAGAAATAAAAATAATGTGCCAAGGTTTGCCTTTAGGATGTTTACATTTGCTTGATGGTTTGTACGGTGCAGGACAGAAACTTTGGCTGTAGTGCGCGATTTTACATTTTTTACTGGAATGTCAAATGGTTCTGATTCTTTTTGAGTTGTCTTCCTATACAAATTGTTTATTTTCCTAATTTTTGTAGAATTTTTCAAGTATCATAAGTATGGTGAATGTTCATATTATTACAGACTATTCTGTTTTAGACAGATTCTGTTTTTGATGCATAGTTTGCTTGTTTTGATGAAACTATCGATTCATATCAGTGGATTAAGCCATGAAAAAGTTATATTATAGTAGACACAATGCAAAAACAAAATATGAATTGGTTTGAAACAGTACTTAGAGTAGTGATTTGCTTTATTATACTAACGGATCTTACTGAGTTTTCTGTTGAAGTTTTGTGTGGGTGAAGTGTTCGATGATCGAGAAGGTCTCGATGTGAGGAGAAGGAAGAGAGGCAAGAGATCAAGCTTGGGGATGACCGAGGAACCCCAAGTAAATATTCAAGGAGACTCAAGCGTCTAAGCTTGGGGATGCCCCGGAAGGCATCCCCTCTTTCTTCAACAAGTATCGGTATGTTTTTGGATTCGTTTCGTTCATACGATATGTGCAATCTTGGAGCGTCTTTTGCATTTATTTTTCTTTTTTTATGCACCATGCTGGTATGAGATAGTCCTTGGTTGATTTATAGAATGCTATATGCACTTCACTTATATCTTTTGAGTATGGCTTTATAGAATGCTTCATGTGCTTCACTTATATCATTTGAAGTTTGGATTGCCTGTTTCTCTTTACATAGACAACCGCCATTTGTAGAATGCTCTTTTGCTTCACTTATATTTGTTAGAGCGTGGGCATATCTTTTGTAGAAAGAATTAAACTCTCTTGCTTCACTTATATCTGTTTAGAGAGATGACAGGAATTGGTCATTCACATGGTTAGTCATAAAATCCTACATAAAACTTGTAGATCACTGAATATGATATGTTTGATTCCTTGCAATAGTTTTGCAGTATAAAGATGGTGATATTAGAGTCATGCTAGTGGGTAGTTGTGGATTTTAGAAATACTTGTGTTGAGGTTTGTGATTCCCGTAGCATGCACATATGGTGAACCGTTATGTAACGAAGTTGGAGCATGAGGTATTTATTGATTGTCTTCCTTATGAGTGGCGGTCGGGGACGAGCGATGGTCTTTTCCTACCAATCTATCCCCCTAGGGGCATGCGTAGTAGTACTTTGCTTCGAGGGCCAAGAAACTTTTGCAATAAGTATGTGAGTTCTTTATGACTAATGTTGAGTCCATGGATTATACGCACTCTCACCCTTCCATCATTGCTAGCCTCTCTAGTATCGCGCAAATTTCGCCGGTACCATAAACCCACCATATACCTTCTCCTCAAAACAGCCACCATACCTACCTATCATGGCATTTCCATAGCCATTCCGAGATATATTGCCATGCAACTTCCATCATCATCATATACATGACTTGAGCATTCATTGTCATATTGCTTTGCATGATCGTAAGATAGCCAGCATGATGTTTCCATGGCTTGTCCGTTTTTTTGATGTCATTGCTACGCTAGATCATTGCACATCCCGGTACACCGCCGGAGGCATTCATATAGAGTCATATCTTTGTTCTAGTATCGAGTTGTAAGTAAATGAAAGTGTGATGATCATCATTATTAGAGCATTGCCCCCCCAAATAGAGGCCAAAGAAGCCTAAATAAAAAAAGGGGGCCAAAGAAGCCCATCAATATATATATAAAGAAAAAAAGAAAAAGGGGGCAATGTTACTATCCTTTTACCACACTTGTGCTTCAAAGTAGCACCATGTTCTTCATATAGAGAGTCTCTTGAGTTATCACTTTCATATACTAGTGGGAATTTTCGTTATAGAACTTGGCTTGTATATTCCAACGATGGGCTTCCTCAAATGCCCTAGGTCTTCATGAGCAAGCAAGTTGGATGCACACCCACTTAGTTTCAGTTTGAGCTTTCATATACTTATGCTCTAGTGCATCCATTGCATGTCAATCCCTACTCACTCACATTGATATCTATTGATGGGCATCTCCATAGCCCGTTGATACGCCTAGTTGATGTGAGACTATCTTCTCCTTTTTGTCTTCTCCACAACCACCATTCTATTCCACCTATAGTGCTATATCCATGGCTCACGCTCATGTATTGCGTGAAGGTTGAAAATGCTGAAGTGCGTTAAAAAGTATGAACCAATTGCTCGGCTTGTCATCGGGGTTGTGCATGATGTGAATATTTTGTGTGGTGAAGATGGAGCATAGCCAGACTATATGATTTTGTAGGGATAGCTTTCTTTGGCCTTGTTATTTTGAAAAGACATGATTGCTTTATTAGTAGGCTTGAAGTATTATTGTTTTTATGTCAAATGATAGACTATTGCTTTGAATCACTCGTGTCTTAATATCCATGCCATGATTAGATATGTGATCAAGATTATGCTAGGTAGCATTCTACATCAAAAATTATCTTTTTTTATCATTTACCTACCCGAGGACGAGCAGGAATTAAGCTTGGGGATGCTGATACATCTCCATCATATCTATAATTTTTTATTGTTCCATGCCAATATTATTCAACTTTCATATACTTTTGGGAACTTTTTATATTATTTTTGGGACTAACATATTGATCCAGGGCCCAGTGCCAGTTCCTGTCTGTTGCATGTTTTTGGTTTCGCAGAATATCCATATCAAACGGAATCCAAACGGGGTAAAAATGGATGGAGCTTATTTTTGGAATATTTGAAAAATTCTGGAAGAAAAATCCACGCGAGACGGTGCCCGAGGTGGCCACGAGGCAGGGGCGCGCCTGCCCCCCTGGGCGCGCCCCTGACCCTCGTGGGCCACCCGTAAGGCGGTTGATGCCCTTCTTCGGCCGCAAGAAAGCTATTTTTCAGGAAAAAAAAATCACGGCGAAGGTTTCGATCCAATCAGAGTTACGGATGTCCATATATACCTGAAACGGTGAAAGGGAAGAATCGGAGAACGCAGAAACAGAGAGAGACAGAGAGACATATCCAATCTCGGAGGGGCTCTCGCCCCTCCCATGCCATGGAGGCCATGGACCAGAGGGAAAACCCTTCTCACATCTAGGGAGGAGGTCAAGGAAGAAGAAAAAGGAGGGGGGCTCTCTCCCCCTCGCTTCTGGTGGCACCGGAGTGCCACCAGGGGCCATCATCATCACCGCGATATACACCAACACCTCTGCCATCTTCACCAACATCTCCATCACCTTCCCCCCTCTATCTACAGCGGTCCACTCTCCCGCATCCCGCTGTACCCTCTACTTGAACATGGTGCTTTATGCTTCATATTATTATCCAATGATGTGTTGCCATCCTATGATGTCTGAGTAGATTTTCGTTGTCCTATCGGTGGTTGATGAATTACTATGATTGATTTAATTTGCTTGTGGTTATGTTGCTGTCCTTTGGTGCCCATCATATGATTGCACGCGTGGATCACACCCTAGGGTTAGTTGTATGTTGATAGGACTATGTATTGGAGGGAAAGAGTGACAGAAGATTCAACCTAGCATAGAAATTGATGCATACGGGATTAAAGGGGGACCAATATACCTTAATGCTATGGTTGGGTTTTACCTTAATGAACATTAGTAGTTGCGGATGCTTGCTAATAGTTCCAATCATAAGTGCATAGAATTCCAAGTCAGGGATGACATGCTAGCAGCGGCCTCTCCCACATAATACTTGCTATCGGTCTAGTAAAGTAGTCAATTGCTTAGAGGCAATTTCACAACTCCTACCACCACTTTTCCACACTCGCTATATTTACTTTATTGTTTCTTTATCTAAACAGCCCCTAGTTTTTATTTACATAATCTTTATTATCTTGCAAACCTATCCAACAACACCTACAAAGTACTTCTAGTTTCATACTTGTTCTAGGTAAAGCGAACGTCAAGCGTGCGTAGAGTTGTATCGGTGGTCGATAGAACTTGAGGGAATATTTGTTCTACCTTTAGCTCCTCGTTGGGTTAGACACTCTTACTTATCGAAAACTGTTGCAATCCCCTATACTTGTGGGTTATCAAGCAGTATAACACGCACGTATGCACATACGCATTCATGGGAGCTCGTACGAGCATGGTGACGGCGGCCTACCGTGACGGGAGGGGAAAAATAGGGGGATATGTAGGACGTGGAGCCTCACCGAAGCCCTGAAGATGTGCAAAAGCGAGCTCAGGGAGGGCTCGACGGCGGCGGTTTCCGCCGATGGTGACGTCGGTGGAGAGAAGGGAGACCGCTTGATCCGGTCGTTGTGGAGGTGTAGATCTCGGAGTGGTGGTCGAAGATGATGAGGCAGACGACGGCGAAGCGGACGGACACGCTCCTAGGAGGCGGAGGCTTCGCTGAGCGCGGGGACAGAGGGATCCATGGCGACGGCAGCGAAGGACGCCGGCTCGGGGCCGTGGGTGTCCAGATCGGGGAGCGGGACGCGAGGGAGAGAGGGGGGGGGTCAGCTTGGGTTCCAGGTGCCGGGGAGGGAGCCGCCGGACGTATAGACGAGGCCGGCGGCGCGTGGCCGGCGACGGGGCGATGGCCGCCACACAAGCCCCCGGTTCCGTTTAGTGGGAAGGGGATGAGGGAGTGGGCCGGCCTGGCCAGTTTGCTGGGACAAGGCCCAAGGTAGGAGGAGGTTTTATCTTTTTGTAATTTCGTTTTGTTTATCTTTTTTTATTTACTCTTTTATTTTACTATTAGCATATTTTAGTTTAAAAAATATGAGACCAATACCTAAATTAATGTTTTAGTTTAACCCTCTGTCACAAAAAGTTTGGTACCCCATTACATTAATTTGATATTTTTAGAAATTATAAAAGGCATCTAATTAATTATGAATGTCACTGTTTTAATCATTTTTAAGCACTTAAACATTTTCTAAAGTTTTGGTTTCTTCACCAATATTACCCATGCATTATTTGGCTCATTCCGAACATTTTAGTTTTAATATTTGAAAACTCTTATTGTTTGCTTGATTTAGAATTTGAATTTGAATTGGTTTCGAACTAACGCGAGATTAGCAATAGTAATCGAGGTGACGTGGCATCATTAGTAGAGGGTTACTGTAGCTTAATTATCTGGGCGTCACAAATCTCCTCTACTACAAGAAATCTCGTCCCGAGATTTAAGAGATGGAATACGGGGGAAGTTCTGGTTACGAAATTCTATCGGATCTTCTCGGCCTTGGTTGCTCTTCTCCAAGAGGTTCATCCATAGCATTGATGTCTTCAATTCAATGCGGGCATCATGATGAAGTCGTCATTATTCCTTCGGGGTCTCCATCGTACTTACAAAAAGATAAGGGAAAAACTCATGAAGTACGAAGCTCAATACATGTTAGGTACCTAGGGGCTATCTCAGTGAACAAGGTATAGAGTCACCTCTCGAGTTGAAATTCGAGAAGTCATCGAGAGTAAGTTAAGAAGGTGAAATAAGGAGTTTCAAGCGGGTAGGCAACCGTTTGTCGCCTGAAACGTAATGTGACAGGGGTTCAGAACAATGGGAAGGTATTGCGTCTGGTACCAGAATAGATCACTAGGAAGGTGGCCCATGAAGTACATACAAAGCCAAGCGGGTGGAATAACTTTGGAAATAGGGGTGTGTGCAGAAGAATCAGGTTTCGATCCTGTGGAACTGTGGGTTATGGGCCCACCATGTGGGTTATGGGACCTGTGGGTTATGGGCCCACCATGTGGGTTAAAAGTAGAAGGAGTGGTGACATCTTGCGTGATCATGTAAGCAAGGCATGACAGAGGATAGCCTGTCATTTATGTCGGCAACAACATCGGTACCAAGGGCGAGGGACAAAGAGAACCATTTTCCTGCTCGTTGAACGAGGCGGACCAATAGGCAAGGTTCTCGTCCATCGGTGGCTACCGGAATGTTATCAACAATGTCTTGCTGATAGAATTGTACACCGAGGTGTTTACATAAGCAGGAGAATATTACTGCTTAGATCATATAGATCACAAGAAACGTTAAACCAACCAATGGAAAGGAAAATATGATTATCAGATTAAACATAACAACGGAAAGGAAAATGTGTTTAAACACATATTTCAAGGATATATCCTTCCCAAGGAAAAGCAGAGCAAGATATCCATGACAGGATATAATGTAGAAAACACTTTTTGGTAGGGGAAAGAAATTTCATGAAATTACCCATACAATGGTGTTTGGATAATTGAGCAGGAAACATTTAGCATTGGGCTTCAAATGTTCTTTTTGAAAATCGGAGTACCATAGACATGCTTCGAGATAGCATTGACAAGGTCAACAGGTGAAGATCAAACTTTGGAAACACAAAGGATCCATCGGGAATAACTTGTAGAATAAGTCTTACAATTTCCTCATGGAAGAATGGATAACCTTGCTGAAAAGGAATCTATAACAATAGGGCCTCCGACCGGGTGTGCTAGGCACGAGATCAACTTACCGGGTCACATAAAGACCAATGTTATAACTCTTGGAAATATGTTCCAACCATTATATCTATCCGAGATTCAGATCTAATTGGTGTTAGGATAACTCAGATTCAGGATGCCTGAGAAGAAAGGTGCAACACAAATTGTCAATATGACATTGTAAGGTTCTCAGGGAAATGAACTATGGAAGCGAGTTCCAAAACAAGAGTTCATCATTAAACCAGGGAGAGGGTGAGGAGATGGCTGATGGACTCAGTGACAATCCATCGAGATTTTCAAAAGATGGATCTCCCCAATTATGTGAACAAGGAGATAACACTTGTCCAATCAAAATGGTATAATGATGTATGCTCGAGGAAAACATACATAATTAAACATTGGTTCAAAGCAATAGGGTTGCTAAAAGTTTTGAATTCACACATCATAGTTCATTTGTCGAAATTCCGATTAGGAACAACACGAGGACCAAGAAGGAATGGTGATGGTGATAAGTATTACTTGTATCAAGAATTCTCAGGAGGCGGTGAAATTCTCATGACATTCTTGACATAAAAGATGGTAATACTCCAAGGTAGAACATAATCAAGCTGGATAGCAAGTTGCGTCCATAACATGAACAAGTTTTTGATGAAAGTAAGGTATGGATGTTGTCGATGGTAACTCAAATTACCAAGGGACGAGGATGGCACTTATGATCATGAATTCGACTTATATCCTAGAAGGAGTCAAGATGTTGACAATGATCATGACAAATTTTGTCGAGAGATTTCATGAAGATGTAATTAGTCAGCAATGACAACAAGTCAATGGAATGATGAAGCCAAAGGTTATTGGAACCCAAGGTACGACACAAACTCGAAATCAAGCTTGATGTTAAAGGCAAAGTGATATGATGAGGAAGATCAACGTAAGCTTAGCTCATCGTCGAAAATTGTGCTCCGGGAAGAAGGACCAGGTAGCACAGTTAAATTTTTGCACGATAATGATATGGCCAATCAGGCTAGGAATGAAGAAGGATTATTAAACTCGTAAGCAACGAAATTTGCTTAAGAGTTATTGAATCGGAGTACGGACTCGATTCAATATTCGTTGTTCTCGCTTGACGACAACCCCGGACCCAAGAAAAAAAATTGGATTCGAGGAGAAATAACGTTTGATGAAGAACCCATAAGAAGTTATGCAGTTCCATGATATTCTCGAGATACCCGAGTGTAATACTTGATGGTAGATCAAAGTAAGGGTTGGACTGGGGTATTGATCCGTAGAAGACAAGTGTTTTCACTTGCCTGAGAAATGGAATCAAGGAGAAAATAAGGTCAGAACCATGATTGCAAAGGATCAATTCACAGATACCAGATGATATTATATCAACGAAATAGTTATTATTACAAGAAGCTCTATGGTAGGATCTACATCGTGTCCATGGGAATGAACACAAGTTCAAGGTCGACTCCCACTTCTTCAATGTATAACCTTCCATTCACCTCTCACTTTCAAAGAAGTTGTAGTGTTGAAATTTTATCTGGCAAAATACCAGAAGAGTATGACTCGTGAAAACTTTCGAGTTCAGAAATATTAAGGAAGGCATAGGTTCAACCCGTGAGGGTATCATGGACACATATACCACAAGCTTCAATATTAAATACCACCAGCTCAAAAGCAGAGCATGGTTCAGAAAGCAGATGATACAATTTACCAAAGGCTTTATATATCCATGGAAAGGCTCACAAGGTTATTGAATATGAAGGACACTGTCGGATAAAATCTGACAAAGGGTCTGGTGGTCCACAAGGGATCTGATGTGAGCATCAACACTCAACCAGAGGAAGAAAGAATGCAAGGAGATCAGACTATAGAAACAACTGACTAACTCAAGGCTCAAATGCAAAGGAATTGTGAATTCCAAGACAAGGGATCAGAAGCAATGCTCTGATTAGGGATGGATAAGTTGAATAGCCTTAGGGGTACAATCGATGGCAATTTGTTTGGTCGAGATCCAGCCCCTGTTAAAATGACATCTGAGCCGGAAGGATGAACTCTAGGATCTGGTTGAGGATTGCGAGCATTCACAACTTATTGAAACATTGACCCCAAAATGATAGTGACAAAGGATGCCAATAAGATTACTTTACTTATGGGATTAACCATAATGCAAGCAAGAATTTCAAGGGTAATAAGCTGCTAAGGATTTTCAGAAGATCGAATATTATTTCGAAGACCTTAGTGAAACACATAAACAACTAGGGATGAGCAGATACTCGGTAGGTGCGAGAAATTATCCATTGGGGCATTCAGGCGGCAAAGAACTGCAAGGCGGTAGGCACAAAGTATTCTCAGAACAATAGAGAGAATTTTAGGGTATCTTGTAATAACAAGACCAGCTAGGAATAAAAGTAAGTACGGCTGGTGTATGTATTTATCCATAGGGATATTTCGGTGGTAGGGAATTGCAAAGTCGACGGGCACAAAGTCTCAAGAGAACATCAGAGAGTATCTTCGGAATCTTCTGGTGCAGCATGCGATCATCTGTGATAAGGGGCTCTCCGGGAGAAAGTAGTTGCGAGAACCTAGAGTCAGAGTTAGTAAAATCATTTAACCCAAATAGAAGAGAGATCAGAGTCCCAGAGTACAGATGAGGAGTAAAAGATCCTAATACCACCCAATGGCAACGTGGGGCCGTAAGCCGCACAACCATGTTAATAAAAGTTTTTCAAATACTAGACTCGACTTCGGTCAAGGAGTGTGGAAGGGGGATTCCTACAGGTAGTCGACTCTGATACCAACTTGTGACGCCCTCGATTTGACCGTACACTAATCATAAATGCAAATGTGTACGATCAAGATCAAGGACTCATGGGAAGATATCACAACACAACTCTAGACACAAATTAAAGTAAGTCGTACAAGCATCATATTACAAGACAGGGACTCGAGGGACCGAATACATAAGCTTGAATACACAAAAGTCGGTGGAAGCAACAATATCTGAGTACAGACATAAGTTAAACAAGTTTGCCTTAAGAAGGCTAGCACAAACTGGGATACATATCAAAAGAGGCACATGCCTCCTGCCTGGGATCCTCCTAAACTACTCCTGGTCGTCGTCAGTGGCCTGCACGTAATAGTAGGCACCTCCAGTGTAGTAGGAGTCGTCGTCAACGGTGGCGTCTGGATCCTGGACTCCATCGTCTGGTCGCAACAATCGGGTATTGAAAGGGGAAAAGGGGGAGCAAAGCAACCGTGAGTACTCACCAAAGTACTCGCAGGCAAGGAGCTACACTACATATGCAATGTATCAAATGAAAGGGGTAATATATGTGGAGTGAACTGCAGAATGCCAGAATAAGAGGGGGATAGCTAGGCCTATCGAAGACTATGCTTCTGGCAACCTCCATCTTGTAACAGAAGAAGAGAGTAGATGGTAAGTTCACCAAGTATCATCGTATAGCATAATCCTGCCCGGCGATCCTCCCCTTGTCGCCCTGTGAGAGAGCAATCACCGGGTTGTATCTGACACTTGGAAGGGTGTATTTTATTAAGTATCCAGTTCTAGTTGTCATAAGGTCAAGGTACAATTCCGGGTCATCCTTTTACAGAGGGACACGACTATTCGAATAGATAAACTTCCCTGCAGGGGTGCACCACATTTCCCAACACACTTGATCCCCTTTGGACGAACACACTTTCCTAGGTCATGTCTGGCCTCGGAAGATCAACACGTCGCAGCCCTACCAAGGCATAACAGAGAGGTCAGCACGCCGGTCTAAATCCTATGGCGCAGGGGTCTGGGCCCATCGCCCATTGCACACCTGCACGTTGCGAACGCGTCCGGCGAGCAGACCTAGCCTCCCTTATATAAGAGCAGGCGTTCTAGTCCAACCCGGCGTGCGCCGCCCAGTCGCTGACGTCAAGAAGGCTTCGGATGATACCACGACGTTGAGTGCCCATAACTGTTCCCGCGTAGTTGGTTAGTGCGTATAGGCCAATGGCCAGACTCAGATCAAATACCAAGATCTCATTAAGCGTGTTAATTGAATTAACCACGGACGTTGACCAGGGCCAGGCCCACCTCTATCCTAGGTGGTCTCAACCTACCCTGTCGCTCCACCACAAAGATCCACTCAGAGGGCCGTCGGGACAAACGTCCTTTCAGACCCAATCTGTGAATCACTCACAGGTACTTTACAAGCCGACCCGGCTTTAGTCACCACAGGTAACATATAATATGCATATAAGTATATACCCACGATCACCTCCCGAGTGATCACGGCCCGATAGTATAGCATGGCAGATGGACAAGAATGTAGGGCCACTGATGATAAACTAGCATCCTATACTAAGCATTTAGGATTGCATGTAAGGTATCAATAACTGTAGCAACAATGACAGGCTATGCATCATGATAGGATTAACGGAAAGCAGTAACATGCTACACTACTCTAATGCAAGCAGTAGAGAGAAGAGTAGGCGATATCTGGTGATCAGGGGGGCTTGCTTGGTTGCTCTGCAGATAGAAACGGACCCTCGAAGGTGAAGTAGTCGATCACTGGTTCAACCGTGGTCTCGAGGCCTACTGGAAAGAAGTAACAGAGGGGGAACACAACAAATAACAGAACAATCATAGCATCACAAAGCATAACATGGCAATACGCGGTGCTAGGGATGACCTAACGCAGTACTAGGTGCTACCGGCGAAGCGGGAAACATCCAGGAAAGTATTCCCGGTGTTTCCCGTTTTCGGACAAATGAACCGGAGGGGAAAGTTGTGTGTTCGCTATGCTAGGTATGTGTGACAGACGAACGGGCTGCGTATTCAGATTCGTCTCATCGTTCTGAGAAACTTTCATGTACAAAGTTTTTTCATCTGACTTATATATTATTTTATATGAATTTTCAAAGATTTAAACATTTCTAGATTTCAGGATTTATTTTAAATCGAAATTCATTTATTATTAAATGCTAAGTGTACCCACTGTAATACTACACAGAGTATGACAAGGGCGCCAGGTCAACTGTTGACTGGTCAAAGTAAACAGTGATGTGGGCCCTAGGTGTCATTGTCTTAGGTAGTTTTGATTTAATTTAGCATTTTAAATTATCAGCAGGGCCCGCATGTTAGTGCCTCAGTTTTAATAACTAGCTATTTAGAGGGGGGGGTCCATCGGTTACTGAGGGTTAGGGGAAATTAATCATTAAAGGGGGATTAGCCCCCCTAATTAAGCATGCCGGCCCCATGGTTGGGCAGCACGCGCGGCTGATCGCACGGGAGCGCCGGCGGCTAGCGCATCGCGCGTCGGGGAGGAAAACATGGCACGGCCCCGGGCAGGAGAGGCCCTGGCGGGCTCGCGGTAGGGCGGCGAGGCAGCGCCGGGGTAGGCCGGGGCACGGTGGCTGGGGATGTGGTGTGCGGGGCTGCGGGGGTAGTAGCAGGAGCGGCAGGATAGCGGTGGGCGCACCGAGCAAACGGCAGCACAGGAGGTGGGCGGAGCGAGGCAGCGGCATCGGGCGCGAGCGGAGCGTGGCGGGGCCGATGGCGGGCGGTTGGCAGCGGCGACGGCAGCGGCTGCGCGCGCTGGCAGGGGCGTATAGAGGCGACGGGGATCGTCGTACACGCGGCTCCGGCGACCATTTGGTCAGCCGAGAGCGGCTACGGGGAGAGGGGGGCGGCGCGCGTCGAGGAGGCTGCCTTGGGTGCGGGCACGACTGGAGGTGGTCTACGGCGGCGCCGGCGTCGAGGCCAGAGGCGCGACGAGCGAAGCAGGGCGCAGGGACAGGGGACGCGGCTAGCGTAGCCTGGCTCGGTGGAGCACGGGGCTGGGGCGCAGCGGTGCACGCGGCAGGGGAGGCCATGGGGGTGGCCGCGAGCAGGTGAGGCCAGGGCGGAGGTGACTGCGGGCGGTGGTGGCGCAAGTGGGCGACGCGAGCGGCAGCAGTAGGCAGCGACAGAAGCAAAGGAGCGGCAGCGGCAGCTATGAGCAGAGCACAACATAGCAAGCAACACAGCAGCAACGAAGCCTCAACAAAAGCAGCGGCTAAGCTGCGGCACCGGAGCAGTACAACACGCACGTATGCACATATGCATTCGCGGGAGCTCGTACGAGCATGGTGACGACGACCTACCGCGACGGGAGGGGAAAAATAGGGGGATACGGAGGAGGGGGAGCCTCACCGAAGCCCTGAAGATGTGCAAAAGCGAGCTCGGGGAGGGCTCGACGGCGGCGGTTTGCAGCGATGGTGACGTCGGTGGAGAGAGGGGAGACCCCTTGATCCGGTCGTTGTGGAGGTGTAGAGCTCGGAGTGGTGGTCGAAGACGACGAGGCGGACGACGGCGAAGCGGACGGACACGCTCCTAGGCGGCGGAGGCGATGCTGAGCACGGGGACAGAGGGGTCCATGGCGACGGCAGCGAAGGGCACCGGCTCGGGGCCGTGGGCGTCCAGATCGGGGAGCGGTACGCGAGGGAGAGAGGGGGGGGTCAGCTAGGGTTCCAGGCGCCGGGGAGGGAGCCGTCGGACATATAGGCGAGACCGGCCGGGCGATGGTCGGCGAGTGGTCGGCGACGGGGCGATGGCTACCACGCAAGCCCCTGGTTCTGTTTAGTGGGAAGGGGATGAGGGAGTGGGCCGGCCTGGCCAGTTTGCTGGGCCAAGGCCCAGGGGAGGGGGAGGTTTTATCTTTTTGTAATTTCGTTTTGTTTATCTTTCCTTTTTTATTTACTCTTTTATTTTACTATTAGCATATTTTAGTTTTTTAAAAAATACGAGACCAATACCTAAACTAATGTTTTAGTTTAACCCTCTGCCACAAAAAGTTTGGTACCCCATTAAATTAATTTGATATTTTTAGAAATTATGAAAGGCATCTAATTAGTTATGAATGTCACTGTTTTAATCATTTTTAAGCACTTAAACATTTTCTAAAGTTTTGGTTTCTTCACCAATATTACCTATGCATTATTTGGCTCATTCCGAACATTTTAGTTTTAATATTTGAAAACTTTTATTGTTTGCTTGATTTAGAATTTGAATTTGAATTGGTTTCGAACTAACGCGAGATTAGCAATAATAATCGAGGTGACGTGGCCTCATTAGTAGAGGGTTACTGTAGCTTAATTATCCGGGCGTCACAGGGAACCCATCCGTGGAGGCCTCTTCTTCAACCCTTCTGCCTCCATGATGATGTGGGAGTTGTTCATCCTTGGGGCTGAGGGTCTGTACTAGTAGCTATGTGTTTGATTTATCTCTCATGCTCTTGATGGATTGGATCTTGATTGTATCGAGCTCTATTAATAAAGTTGGATCATATGATGTTCTTCCCCCTCTATCCTTTTTGTGGCGAATTGAGTCTTACTCTTTGAAGTTTCTTTATGTGGATCGAATACTTTGGATTTGAGATTGCATGATGCATGTCTAGTATTAACTTGAGGATACCCGTGGTGACATTGGGGTATTCTAGGTGACATAAAGGTTGAATGATATGATATCATATGGTGTTGTCATAGTACGATCTCTAGGGCTACCTGTGATATTTTGGGGGTGGTTCAAAAGATTGATTGGAAAGACAACTTTGAGTGGTTTTTCTACCTACACGATTTCGTCCTACTTTCTCTGATAGAATAGAAACTTTGGAGTGATTCTTTGCTGCACTTTGAGGGATTATCATGTGGTTCGATTATGTTAGTGATGTTGAGAGATTGCAGTAGTGAGAGGTGAAACCTAGGATTTGTTTCCAAGAATTGCAACACCGTTTTGCTCATTTTTGTTACTTGCTACACTGTTGTTTTTATTTATTCAGATTATAAAATTATATTTCTACCATCCATATTACACATATATCACTCTCTCTTCACCGAACTAGTGCGCGTATACGATTGACAACTATATTGGATGTCTTGGGGACATAAGAGATTTCTCGTACTTGATTGCATGATTGTTTGAGAGAGAACCATCTTCTTCCTACACATCCCACGGATTGATAAACCGTATGTCATTCACTTGAGGGAAATTTGCTAATGTCCTACAAAACTCTGCGCTCGGAGGCCCAACAATGTCTACAAGAATAAAGTTGCATAGTAGACATCATCTTGTGACGCCCTCGATTCAATCGTACACTAATCATACACGCAAATGTGTACGATCAAGATCAAGGACTCACGTGAAGATATCACAACACAATTCTAGACACAAATTAAAATAATACAAGCTTTATATTACAAGCTAGGGGCCTCGAGGGCTCGAATACATAAGCTCGAATACACAAGAGTCAGCGGAAGCAACAATATCTGAGTATAGACATGAGTTAGACAAGTTTGCCTTAAGAAGGCTAGCACAAAAGCAACATCGATCGAAAAGGCAAGGCCTCCTGCCTAGGAGCCTCCTAACTACTCCTAGTCGTCTACGGCCTCCACGTAGTAGTAAGCATCGGCAGTGGCATCTGGCTCCTGGGCCCCGACATCTGGTTGCATCAACCGGAAAGAAGAAGAAAGGGGGAAAAGGGGGAGCAAAGCAACCGTGAGTACTCATCCAAAGTACTCGCAAGCAAGGATCTACACTACATATGCACCGGTATCAATGAAATGGGCTGTATATGTGGACTGAACTACAGAATGCCAGAAGAGAAGGGGAAATCCTAGCCTATCGAAGACTAGCATCTCCAAGCATCTTCAAGCATCTTGAAGCATATAGAAGAGTACATATCAACATAATGTAAAGTAGTATTGTTATCAACCTCGACCAGAGATCCTTTCTCGACTCGCTGTGAGAAAGCAATCCCAGAGCCATACTATCCATTTCTCATCACTATCCATTTGTCAATACAAGTATCCAGTTCTAGTTGTATCGACCGGGATACAACTCCAAGTGTCCGTTACCGTAGGACAGGCTATCGATAGATGTTTTCTTCCCTGCAGGGTGGACCAACTTACCCACCACACTCGATTAACTCCGGCCGGACACACTTTCCCGGGTCATGCCCGGCCTCGGCCAAACGATACGCCGCAACCCGACCTAGGCTTAATAGAGAGGTCAGCATGCCGGACTAAACCTATGCCCCCAGGGGCCATGGGCCATCTCCCCGGGAACTCCTGCACGTTGCGTACGCGGCCGGTGAGCAGACCTAGCTACCTCCTTCAAAAAGGCAGGTGCTTACTAGTCCAACCCAGCGCGCGCCGCTCAGTCGCTGTCGTCTAATAAGCTTCGACTGATGCATACGATGCAGAACGCCCATACAATGCCCACATGATGGTTAGTGCTATCAGGCCAGAGGCCCCTCGGATCAAATATCCAAATCGTAGTGGATTAGGAGCACGTAGTAACAAGCAGAGACTCACGAAAAATGTGACCCCATTGCCCCGTCTCGAGGACTTGTGGCAAGGGCTAGGAATGCCCGGCCACGCCTCGTAATTATCTGGCGGGCACCCTCCAGGTCAACCTGTCTCCACATCACTCGCGGGTACACCTCAGGGTCGACCCGCCCTTCCAAGTAACAATTGTAAAGTCCAAGTATCCGTGTGTCCAAACATCAAGGGGAAAACCCGAGGAATCACCCCCGGTGAATTCCACTCGATGTAATCATCAAGGTGAACGTAAGAGGAACCACCCCTGAGGTTCACACTTGAGGGGTTGCACGACAGAGTCGTATCGGAAATGGTTAAGGCGGAATCGCCCTCGATGACCATGACCGAATAGCTATGCTATAGGGTTAACATCAGAAGTGCTGTAGAGGTCTCACCCTCGGCACTCGATAGTAACCCAGTAGTGTCGAGCAACTAAGGGGAAAGTGATGTGCGGTGCCGGGGCCTGGTTTTCGATCCCGTTGATCGGGTCTTCGATGATGAAGCAGGGGCAACCGGGACAAGGTGGGGGTCACTGATGGATCACTAACCAACCTATACTAAGCAGTTTAGGATAAGTAGGTAAGGTACAATGAGTAGGTTACAAAAGCAGGCTATGCATCAGAATAGGAGCAAACAATAACAGTAGTAAAATCTAATGCAAGCATGAGAGAATGGAATGGGCAATACCGGGATGATCAAAGGGGGGGGGGGAGCTTGCCTGGAAGCTCCGCTGAAAGGAAAGAAGGGGTCGTCGTCGACGTAGTCGATCACAGGGGCATCAGCAGCGGTCTCGGGGTCTATCGGAGAAGGAGAGGGGGAAGAAACAATAATATAAGGCACACAGATGCATGGCATGACAATAAGCAGCACTAGGCGTGTTCTAACATAGTGCTACACGATACCGACGAAGGGGGATAACATCCGGGAAAGTTTTCCCGAAGTTTGACATTTTCGGACCGATGAAACGGAGGGGAAAGGTTGCATGTTCGCTATGCTAGGGACGTGTGGCAGATAAACATACCGTGTATTCGGATTCGTCTCGTCGTTCTGAGCAACTTTCATGTATAAAACTTTTTCATCCGAGGTACGGTTTATTTTCTATGATTTTCTAAAGATTTAAACAATATTTTGAAATTCCCTCAAATTCTGCCAAGTCTGAGAATTCGCCAGTTTTAAACATCTTTTAGCTGTTTTCAAAAGGCTACAACTATGGATCTGTAACTCCTATGATTTTGTGCCTTATATCAATTTTGAGCATTTTTCTATGGTCTACAAGATAGTAGCACTTTAATCCATATTAGAGTTCATTTGCTTGATCATCAACGGCTCTAAAGTAGCTATGAAAATAAAGCTGTTTTCAGTTTTTCAGTTAACAGAACGTTGAATTTTGTGGTTTTCGTAGGAATTAAACCACGCATCGAAAGGATTTGGTCCAGTAGGATAAAATGAAGTTTGTCAAGTACACTTTCTACTCATATTAATTTTACCCATGTTAACCGCTGTTTAGACATTGTTTAGAGGCTGTCTAGAGGGTTAGTCAATGTAGATTTAGCAAAGCTAGCTAGTATCATCTACAGTAGCAATCAACAGCAGCTACGTAGCTTCAGCAGGGTAGCGGCAACAGAGTAGCAGTAGTGGTTAGGAGCGGCAAGTAGCAACGGCAGCACGGGGGCAGCAGCAGCTGGCTCGCGGGAACGGCCACGCACGCATGAGGCCATGGCGCCAGCGGCAGAAGAGCAGCAGGCTGCAGGCGCGCGCGGCGCACGGGCGCATGCGGCAGCGGTGGAAGCAGCAGTGAGCAGCATGGGGCGTAGGCGAGACAGGGCGTAGCCAGGCAAGGTGGGCGCGGCGAGGGGCGCACTCAGGGCAGGCGCGGGCGGTAAAGCATGGCAGGGCTCGTGGCCAGGGGGCGCACGGCGGAGGCGGGCACGACGGCGGCAACGACGAGCAGGGCGACGGACGGCGCACGGGCTCGGTCGGGTGCGAGGTTGCAGCTCGCAACCAAGCAAACCGAGGCGCTAGGAGGCACCTACGGGGCTCCAGGAGCACGTGCACATCAGCGGAGCGTGATGGGGAACACGGCAGTGAGGTATTCCCCGGCCATGGCGGACGACGGGGCTCGGTGGTGCGCAGCCTCGGCCCTAGCTAGCTACGGTAGGAGAGCGGAGCAGAGGAAGGAAGGAGGTAAGGCGGGGCTCACAGCGGTCCGGAAGGGCAGGGCAGTGGGCTCGGAGAGGCGCCGGAGACGACGGATCAAAGTGGCGGACGTCGGCGATCGGAGAGGAAGCAGAATACGTGGCAATGGCGTTGCGGCTCCCCGAGCTCGATGCAGTGGCGTGGACGAAGAAGGAGGGTGCGGCCCAGCTGCTAGAGAGCCTCCCGAAGGTAGGGAAGCACGGTGGCCGCGGGATCGACGCAGGCGCGGCGACGATGGTGTCGGCCGCACGTGGTGGGGAAGGAGGAGGCGCGAAGAGGGGAAATGGAGGGGGCGTCTAGGGTTTGTTCCAAGACGAGGAGGGGTCTCTTATCCTCTCGGGGCACCGGCGGATGGCTGCCCCGTGGCCATCGGTGCCAAGGACGTGCGCCCGGCGTCCACGGGGTCTTCTGTGAACGGAGGAAGATGGAGATGGGAGGTGGGCTGGGCCGGTACACTGTGCACTCATGGCCCATATGCGCAGTGGGCTGCCTTGTCTTTCTTTTTATTTAAAAACAGAGAGAGGAAATGAAATATTTGGGCAGTCTATTGACCCGGGAAAGACTTGGGAAGGGTTCCATTAAATCCCTGGTGATTTTAGACACTTCCACAGAAAGTTTAGGCAAGTTTGGAATTCATTTGAATTTTTAGAAAAAGAATAGGGCATTTAAAGTGTTGTTTTGGCACTGTTTTAAATGCTTAGGCCCATATGAGTTGAAGATGATGTTGTTTTCCTTAACAGTATTTGTTTTGGAATATTTTCTAGATGATGAACATTTTAGTTTTGTAATTTGAAGAAATAAATATTTGCTTTATTTCAAGTATGAATTTGAAGTTGGGTTTGGGACAAGCGGCATTTTGACTTAGTGAAAAAATGCGCACATGGACCATTAATTAGCTTGATGACAGGGTTATCATCTGGGGATGTTACACATCTGATACCTTTATTGCGGTAGTTGGTTCCACGAATGCGGTGGGGTGATGGTGGTCACGGCTGCATGCACATTAACCATGGTCAGGCCATTTTTCTCATCAGGGTTTGGTCCGTTGTTAGATGCTCCACCTCCACTTTTGGTGGCTGGACGTGAACCCGGTAATTATACATCTCCTTTCTCCAGATTCAGTTATTGTACTGGTTAGGATTTTTTGGGAAGTCGCTTTGATTTGACTCGACTCAATTCGATTCTCCTCCAATTGATTTGATCCTAGCAGTGATGACTACTATTAGTGTACCATTTTTAGAACTTCTAGGATTTCTACGATTAGTAGGATTGGTAGGATTACCAGGATTGCTATCATGAGTGTAGGATTTCTTGCTTAGAATGTGGGTATGATATGTATAATTGCTTGCCTAGAATATGTGGATGCTATACATGATTTGTTGCCTAGAATATGTGCTATGTGTGCATGCGATGTGATCATAGCAATACCCATTTCCTTCATCAGTCACTGATAATGGCAATGCCCCTTGCCTTGATTAGTGTACCGATCACATCATACCAACACACATTGCTTAGAACATACCATGTATGTAGTCGATGTAGGGTCAGATTTTTGGTTGTTCGATTGTTCAATGCAGTGCTCTGGTGAGAGGCTCCAGTCATCTTCTTCATTTGTTCAATGCAGTGCTCTTCCCAAAAGCTTGTCCTCGTCAATGCTGCTTCGCGAAATTGCCTGAATGGCAAGGAGGTGGTGTGGATAAATGATGCCTACTACACAACTTATTCTTCTAGACTCATGTTGTCCAAGCATAGAGTTCTGTAGGACACTAGCAATTTTCCCTCAAGTGGATGACCTAAAGTTTATCAATCCATGGGAGGCGTAGGATGAAGATAGTCTCACTCAACCAACCCTGCAATCAAATACAAGAAATCTCTTGTGTCCCCAACGCAACCAATACAATGGTAGATTGTATAGGTGCACTAGTTCGACGAAGAGATGGTGATACAAGTGTAGTATGGATAGTAGATATAGGTTTTTGTAATTTGAAAATATAGAAAAAGCAAGGTAGTAAGTGATAAAATGGAGCAGAAATGGTACTGCAATGCTTAAAAACAAGGTCTAGGGTTCATACTTTCACTAGTGCAATCTCTCAACAGTGCTAATATAACAATCCCTCAACGTGCGACAAAGTGCACTCCAAAGTTCTTATCTAACAGATAACATAAGATGAAATTGTTGTAGGGTACGAAACCACCTCAAAGTTATCTTTTCCAATCAATCTATGGAGCCATCCTATAAGTGTCACAAACAACCCTAGAGTTCGTACTAAAATAACACCATATGATACACATCAACCAACTCTAATGTCACCTAGATACTCCAATGTCACCAGAAGTATCCGTGAGTTGATTATTTGATACGCATAAAAACAACTACAGATTCATAATATTCAATCCAACCCAAAGAACTTCAAAGAGTGCCGAAAGGTTTCTACCGGAGAAAGAAGGACGAAAGCGTGTATCAACCCCTATGCATAGATTACCCCAATGTCACGATAATCCGCAAGTTGAATACCAAAACATATATCAAATGAATCAATAGAACACCCCATTGTCACCAGGGTATCCATATGCAAGACATACATCAAGTGTTCTCAAATCCAAAAAGTATTCAATCCGATAATAGTGAAACCTCAAAGGTAAAAATCAATTCATCACAAAAAGATAGAGAGGGAGACACACCATATGATCCAACTATATTAACAAAGCTCGCGGTACATCAAGATCGTGCCAAATCAAGAACACGAGAGAGAGAGAGAGATCAACACCTAGCTACTGGTACATACCCTCAGCCCCGAGGGTGAACTACTCCCTCCTCGTCATGGAGGCCGCCGGGATGATGAAGATGGCCTTTGGTGATGATTTCCCCCTTCGTCAGGGTGCCAAAGAAGGCCTACAGATGAGATCGCTTCGGTACATAGGCTTAGGACGCTAGAGCAAAAGTTCTAGGTTTCTTTCTGGGATTGTTGGTATTTATAGGGATTTTTTGCGTTGGTTTCACGTCAAGGGGGGCCACAAGGGAGCGCCAAGCCTGCCCGGCGCACCCTGGGGGGCAGGCTTGTCACTTCCTTGTGAGGCTTCTGGTCCTTCCACGAAGCTTCGAGGGTCTCTTTTGGTCCACAAAAAATCACCGTTAATTTTCAGCCCATTCCAAGAACTTTTATTTCTGCACAAAAAACAACACCACGGTAGTTCTGTTGAAAACAATGTCAGTCCGGGTTAGTTCCATTCAAATCATACCAAAACCATATAAAATTGTTGTAAACATGGAATGAATACTTCATAAATTATAGATATGTTGGAGACGTATCAGTCAACTGCTTGAAGGGCAAGGACGTGGATGATGACAGTGGCGCCAAGAGGCCTTGGCTGAGGAGTTATGACCATTTCCATGGGGAGTCAAGTCCATTGCACTTCTGCGAGGTCATTCTAGCACCTAAGTTGGAGTGTCTGTTGATCCCCAGCGACTTAAGCAAGAACATGTGCACCGTCCCACCGGAAGTCATTCTCGGGATGAACACCGACTGCACTTGAAGAACCACGGTTTGGGTGGCCTACGGTAGGCTCACCCTTGATAAAGGGTGGACCAATTTTGTCATAGATCATCAGTTGCAGATCGGGTACCTCCTCACCTTCAAGGTGCTGACTGACGACACCTTCAAGGTGGTCATCTTCGACCTTTTCGACAGGGAGGTGGTGGCCTGGTGCAAGAAGCATGATGAGGCACTTGCATTGATCTGTTCATGTGTTTTCGCTAGTAGTGGGTTTTTGTTTAAGACTCTGCATGGTTAATTGGTTGTTTGTTTAAGACTGTTGTTATCATGACAATGGATGTTAATGTGTTTTTACCAGTAAGGCCTAATTCTCGATAAAATTGCTAAATTGTTCCTATGATGAGTGTGTGTGTGCTGGTAACCTCACCACTCGAACAAGAGGTTACCATACTGTAGGATCGAAAGTAGGTCTAGAGGGGGGGGGGTGATTAGACTACTTGACCAAATAAAAATCTAGCCTTTTCCCAATTTTAAGTCTTGCCAGATTTTAGCAACTTAGCACAAGTCAAGCAATCAACCTACACATGCAATTCTAAGAGTATAGCAGCGAAATGTAAATCATTGCATATGAAGGTAAATGGGAGGAGTTTGGAGGGATAAAACACAATGTAGACACGGAGATTTGTGGCATGGTTCCGGTAAGTCATGCTATCATATGTCCACGTTGGTGGAGACTTCAACCCACGAAGGGTAACGGCTACGCGAGTCACGGAGGGATCCACCCACGAAGGGTCCATGAAGAAGCAACCTTGTCTATCCCACCATGGCCATCGCCCACGAAGGACTTGCCTCACTCGGGTAGATCTTCACGAAGTAGGCGATCTCCTTGCCCTTACAAACTCCTTGGTTCAACTCCACAATTTTGTCGGAGGCTCCCAAGTGACACCTAACCAATCTAGGAGACACCACTCTCTAAAAGGTAATAGATGGTGTGATGATGATGAACTCCTTGCTCTTGTGCTTCAAATGATAGTCTCCCCAACACTCAACTCTCTATCACATATTTGGCTATGGTTGAAAGATGATTTGAGTGTAAAGCAACTTGGGAAGGCTAGATATCAAGATTGTTGTGGTTGGATTGGAATGTCTTGGTCTCAACACATGAGTAGCTGGTTCTCTCTCAGAAAATGAGTAGTGGAAGTGTAGGCATGTTCTGATGGCTCTCTCTTGAATAGAGAAGGGGGTGGAGGGGTATATATAGTCTCCACACAAAATCCAACCGTTACACACATTTGACCCTATATGTTGTTATGAATTACCAAAACCACCCGGGGATTAGTTGCACTTTCAATCCCCCCTTTTTGGTAATTGATGACAACATATAGATCAAAGCTTCGACCATTGATAATATGAATGAAATACATCATCACTTTGAGAAGTATGTGATAAGCAAGAGATCCCCCTAAATTTGTGCATTATTTAAAATTTTCTTTTGAATGCAAATGCACAATCTATTAGGATCATGGGTCACTCTTCCATGTCACATACATCTTGGTGGAGTGCTCAAAATGATAGGATATAAAGAACATGCACTCATCACCAAGGGAAACATGATTGGTCATACACAAGTATTAAGTTATCATCATTCAAGCACACATTAAGGTATAATATGATCAAACACATGATCATAAGAGTATCACACACACAAGCCAAAATAGTAGCAAGCAATAGATCAAATAGCAAGTAGCAAGAGAAGCAACAAAAGGCAAAACACACACACACTCTCTCTCTCTCAGCCTAATGATCTATACACTTTCTCCCTCTTTGGCAACAAGTTACCAAAAATCTCGAAAATGCATAGGGCTAAGCGGCACTCTAGGCACGATCTCTGGTGTGCGTAGATGGCGTGGAGAGGATACCATCTACAAATGCTTCTAAAAATGTATGAGGAGCTGGAGGAGTTGCAACTGGAGGAATGACTGGGGCAGTTGCTGTAGGTGCTAAAATGGTAGTCCTCCTGTCACTGGCAACTGGCACAACTGCAGACCTTTGTGCCCTTGGCACACGCGGAAAAGTGTTTGTTGTAGGTCTGTCAGTTCTGTCTTCAATCTCTTCCTGTAGCTTCTCAATAGTGGTCTGAATCTCGGTGACCTTCACATCTAGATCATGAAGTTTAGTCTCAAGGATCCTCTCAAGGCTCTATTGATTTCGAGTCAGGGTGGCTAGTCCTTTCTCAATTCTCACGGTTGCCTCAAGAAGATAACTAAGTTGATCTTGCTTGGTCTTGAGATCGACAACTGAAGCATCTGGGATTGTCGAAGTCTTTGCTTCCTTTGTTTTCTCTCGCTTCTCTTGAGCCTCTACTGAAGTAGGACGTGATGCATCCATGACAACCACGTTGTCCTCAAATTCTGGCCTCAAGGGAAGATGCTCTCTGTCAAGAAGATATGTCCCCATCCCCATCTTGGAGTTGATTAGCATCTGAATGTGAGGGGCATATCCACATGATCTTCTCTAATTAGTTGTAGTTCTCTTCATAGTTTCAACAATAAAACTCATCACCTTGAACTTCTCTGGCACATCAAACATATGAAGCAGGTTGATTGAGTGACCACGGATCATCCTGTGATCTCCTGACTTGGGAAACAAAGTGTGCCTCAATATAGTGTTCATCTGTAACATCCCAAATTTTCATTTTGGAATGTTATACACTAGATCATCAATGCATATCATAATTTATTTGCTTTTGGCTTTGATCCTACAAATTCTACGCAACTCAAGGACCCACGGAGAGAGTTGGGGATTTCGTTATTTTCATATTTGAGTTTTCTCAAATTTTTAGAATAGGATCATTTGATTTTAATTATTTTATCATAAATTATTTCTATTACAAAAATATGAGAGAGGGAATAAAATGACTTTCCCAAAATAAAGAAATATTGAGGATTTAATAATAAAATCAAACAAGATTTTATTACGGAGCTTTTCGGTATTTTATTTGAATTTAGAAAAAATGTGCGTTTTTCAAAATTGCATTTAGGCCCCAAATAAATGTTTACCTTGTGCGGCTTGATTTTAGAAGCCCGGGAAAATTTATTTTGGGATTTTTGGAGTCCATTTAGTATTTCTTTATTTGTTTTTCTGCGTGGAATAATTTAAAAAAAACACGAACCAACTTCGGGCCATACCCGAGCGGGACTCCGCCAGGGGGCAGCCTTTAAATAGCGCCGCCCCGAGCCACCCCAGCCCACCGCACCCGAAACCCTAGCCGCCGCCGCCGGACCCGCCGCCCGAGGTAAAAAAAGTCATGGTTTTTTTAGTTTTGGTTTTTTTAAATAGATCGGTTTTTCCGATTTATTTATTTAGCGAGCGTTCGTCCGTTCGTTCGTTCTAGAGAACATTCGTCGTTTTTCTTTTTCTCGGATTAAATCCGCGATTTTTCTGATCGCGATTCCTGATCCAATTTTCGTTTTAGTATAACTTTTCGCTCGGTTATCGGAATCAGGCGATTCAAGCGCCCGGAGTTTCGTCTCGAAACCCTCTAACCGTTTAACCAACTTAAACAAGTTTTTGCCACTGTAAAAATTGCCCTAGATCCAGAATAGTAAACGAAGCCTGTTTCTTTTGCCGTTTGACTTTCGTTGCTTCATTTGATTTGATTCTTTTTGCAAACCGGAGTTCTTAAGTTGAACTTTCTGGTTAGATCTCTTATTTGAGTTTTACCTGTGCATTAGATGAATACTTATTGTATGCTTGTTTGTTTGTCTATGATAGAATACCCGGAGTGCGCCACCTGTTACTTCGAATCGCTAGGTTTCGCGGATCATCAGCAAGGCAAGTAACACTTTGATCATACCTCCTACTACCCAGTTTTATTGCATTAGATCAATCCTCAAACATTGCATGATTAGGATTTAATTAAATTGTGGGATGGGAAGTAGTTGAGGTAGTACCTATTACCTGTTTATTATCAAACCTTTGGGAGTTACTTCTACGTTTGCCTATTATGCCATGCTATGCTAGTAGACGTGGATTGGTGAGTGATATCCATGACAAATGTGAGTTTGTTAATTAATGGTTTATCTAAGGTGGCAACTTAAACACACATATGGGTGGATTGAGGTACTTGGGTATTCCAGGATTGCCTGTTTTTCTTTATGGACCGCCACCCAGGCCCAAAGGGATCATGAGATTTTTCATACTAGAAACTTCCGTGTGCAGCCACAAGCTATTATGGGCTCTAGCATAGTTTATTAAGTCGTGTGAACTCTTATAGGGTAGACTAGCAGATGTAGGGGAAAGTAGGTGTAACGGTCTATCCATCGTAAGGTGCTAGCGCTTCTGAAAGACTATGCCTCGGTCATCCGTCTTCTCAAACACCATGTAGTGCGAGAAACCAAACGGAGGCGATTGAGTCTTGTGGGGAAAAGTGCGCAAACCTCTGTAGAGTGTATAAACTAATCATGGTTAGCCGTGTCCCCGGTTATGGACATCTTGAGTATCTATTACTTGGATTATCATCTGAATCTCAACATGTTACTATAAAATTAAGCTTGACGGGTTTGTTTAATGATGTTTAATTGCGATTGAGGATGCTGTCAACCATTCTCAATGTTTAACAACTACCATGATAGTTAAATAAAATTTATTCCTTTGTAGTAGGGAAAAATTGGCTTTACGCAAAACTGTAACCATAGAGCTTTCCACCAGCCAAATATGCATATAGTATAGCAGTTTCATTCCATTACTCTCTATGTGTTACTTTGCCAGCATATTCCATGTGCTGACCCGTTTCGGGCTGCAACGTTAATGTTGCAGACTTTTCAGACGACGGTTAAGGAGTTTTTAGGTCGTGGTTCTATACTCAGTGATGCCGTTGGAGTTGATGGACTCACTTATCTTCCAAGCCTTCCGCTGTTATCATTATTAGATGGCCTTAAGCCATATTTTATGTAATAAGTTCTCTATTGAGACACTCGATGTAATAAGTGTGTGATTGCTACTCTATTATAAATCGTCCGAGTACTGTGTGGTGTCAACATTACTGATCCAGGGATGACACCTGAGCACAGAGATCAGACCGTTTGTGTTCTGGTCGCTACAGAGATGGTATCAGAGCACACGCTGACTGTAGGACACGACCACTAAGCTAAAGACCTAGAACACTATTCACTCTCTTCTCTTTCTGACTTCTCATCTTTTCTATTCTTTAGGATGGCAGATGCAAGGAACAAGTTCACGCAACCGGATGAAGATACACCCTTTGGACGTCACTTGAAGGAAGTCACTAGATACCTGAACATAGGAGTACCAAGCTTCATCGGAACCTACAACGCCACCTTACCTGAAGAAGAGCGCTGGATGATTCAAGTTCAAGTTCCAGGAAGGACGTTCATGCCAGTCACTGAGCCCATAGAGTTTTCTTTTGATGCACCAACTTGGAGTCTAGGAAAGAGCATGGCAGCTCACATCGACATGGGACACATTGGAGAAGTCTACCGAAATGATCTCAAGGATACTATCTACCAGATTTGTGGGCGCCGAGATGAGCACTGGGAGATGATAAGCACCAGAAAGGATAGATCAATTGCAGCTTTTATCCAGGAATTAAACCAGCACATTCGACGACAGGAGAACCAGATGTGCGCCGACATGATAGACCTGAAGAAGGCAAGGACAAGAATCAAGGAACTGGAGGAAGAACTCAAGGCTACACGTGAAGATTATGAAGAGGAAATCGAAGTATTGGTGGAGAAGAATGACGATCTGATCAAGAAGATCGGAATATTTATGGGAGGCCCTACACCAGTAGAAGAAGATGAAGAACCCAAGGAGATTCGCCCAGAAGACTACATCATCATCGACGACACCGACTCGGACCCAGATGATAGCGATGATGACTATGTTGATGAAGCCGGAGCAGATATCATGGAGTCTGCAACCGAAGAATATTTCTAGTAGACCACCTCATCAGTAGTAGTAGTCCACCATGTAAATACAGTAGTCCGAGCACTTTTGCGATAGTTAGATCGATTGTATGCCCTTGTTTGATTAAATGAAGTGAATTGTTTGCTTTTGCCTCATGTGCATATGGGTAGTGTTTTCTCTTTAGACCCCTCTATTCTTAAATCTCATCTTTTCTAAACCCTAAGATGCCGCCGAGACGTGACCCCGGATTTACCTTTCCACCGGAGCTCACCCAGTTGATCCAGCAGCAGAACACATTGATGCAGTTGCTAGTCCAGAATCAGAATCAGGGGAACAACAACAACAACCCACCACCACCACCACCACCTGTTGATCACTTAGCCCGTTTTCTTAGGCTGAATCCGCCGGTGTTTTCCAGTAGCATCGAGCCGATAGTAGCAGATGATTGGCTCCGCAAGACAGCTAGAGAGTTGACCACAGCAGGATGCACAGATGCGGAGAAGGTGAAGTTTGCCACGCATCAGCTTGAAGGACCCGCAGCATCATGGTGGGAGAATTTCACAGCCACTTTCCCTGTCGACACTGTCACATGGGACCAGTTTCAGCAGGCTTTTCGTACTGCCCATGTTTCAACAGGAGCTATGGCCATGAAGAAGCATGAGTTTCGCAACTTGTGCCAAGGAGGACGCACAGTTGGCCAATATGTGGAGGACTTTAGTAAATTAGCACGTTATGCCCCAGATGACGTTGCTACCAATGCAGCTAAGCAGGAGAAGTTTCTGGAAGGACTAAATGATGAGTTGAGCATGCAGTTGATGATAGCAACCTTCAACAACTACCAGGAGTTGGTAGATCGTGCTCTTATGATTGAAGGCAAGCAGCAGCAAATTGAGAATCGCAAGAGGAAGTATGGACAATGAAAGTACAATTCTGGAGTTCAGCAGAAGCCACGTTTTACCCCTAGATCGGGAGGACATTTTCAGCATACCCATGGAGGAGGTGGCTCGCACAATCACAATGGCACCAAGAATGGTAATGACAATGGAGGAAGCAACGGCCAGAACCGTACCAACCCATCAACCCCAGCCAAGAAAGACCTGAGCAAGTCACTTGCTTTAAGTGTTAGAAGACCGGACATTATGCCAATGAGTGTCCCGAAGGCCAGAATGGCAATGGAAGCTTTGGGAAGAAGCCGAAACCTTTCAACAGGGGGCAGGTGAACCACGTTAACGTGGAGGAGGTTGAAGAGCAGCCGGATGCCGCAATCGGTAAGTTTTTGGTTAAGTCATTTACTGCACTCGTTCTTTTTAATACCGGTGCATCGCATTCATACATATCAAGGGGATTTGTGGATAAGTATAACCTGCCCACTAAGGTTCTTAGAACACCTATGCTAGTAAGCTTACCAGGAGCGGAGTATATGGCCAGTCAAGGATGTTTTCAAGTGCCATTGAGTATAGGTAGGCATGTGTTTCCCTCGGATTTAATCATTTTGGAATCACAAGGATTGGATGTAATTCTAGTTATGGATTGGCTGTCGATGTATGGAGGAAACATCGATTGTGCCAGTAAGACAATTTTGCTTACCATCCCAGAAGGGAGAAGGATCAAGTATGTATCCCGACATGTGCCAAAAGGGACTCAAGTAAATTGTTTAACATGAGTTGTGCAGGAGGAAGTACCAGTGGTAAGGGATTTCCCTGAAGTATTTCCAGAAGAGTTGCCAGGCATGCCACCAGATAGAGATATTGAGTTTTTGATTGAGCTATTGCCAGGCACAGGGCCAATATCAAAGAGACCATACAGGATGCCTGCAAAGGATTTGGTGGAAATTAAGAAGCAGATTAAGGAGTTACTGGATAAAGGTTACATTCGCCCAAGTTCGTTGCCTTGGGGATCACCAGTACTTCTAGTGGAGAAAAAGGATGGATCGTTAAGGATGGTTGTTGATTATCGTGGGTTGAATGAAGTAACGATTAAGAACAAGTACCCACTACCAATGATCAATGATCTATTTGATAGATTGCAAGGAGCTAAGGTATTTTCCAAGATCGATCTGCGATCAGGATACCACCAGTTGAAGATTCGAGAACAGGATATACCTAAGACGGCTTTTACCACCAGGTATGGGCGGTACGAGTATACCGTTATGTCATTTGGTCTGACTAACGCACCTGCCTATTTTATGAACATGATGAACAAAGTGTTTATGGAGTTCTTGGATAAGTTCGTCGTGGTGTTCATTGATGATATCCTGGTTTACTCGAAGAATGAAGAGGAGCATAAGGAACATTTGCGATTGGTACTTGAGAAGCTCAGAGAACATCAGTTGTATGCCAAGTTCAGCAAATGTGAGTTTTGGTTGAAGGAAGTAGGATTCCTCGGACACGTTATATCTGGAGAAGGTATAGCAGTAGATCCCACTAAAGTTGATACCGTGACCAAGTGGGAAGCACCAACCACAGTTGGCGAGATCCGGAGTTTCCTTGGACTCGCAGGATACTACTGGAGATTTATTGAGAATTTCTCCAAGATTGCAAAACCTATGACGGAGTTGTTAAAGAAGGATACCAAGTTCATATGGACTGAGGAGTGTGAGGCTAGTTTCCAGGAGTTGAAGAAACGCTTGGTTACTTCACCAGTATTGATTTTGCCAGACCAGACCAAGGATTATGAGGTGTATTGCGATGCTTCACGTCGAGGACTTGGAGCAGTGCTTATGCAGGAAGGGAGAGTTGTTTCATATGCCTCAAGACAGCTTAAGCCCCATGAGGTGAATTATGCTACGCATGATTTGGAGTTAGCAGCCGTAGTGCATGCACTGAAGACTTGGAGACATTTTCTGATTGGAAACCATTGCGAGGTGTACACGGATCACAAGAGTTTGAAATACATTTTCACGCAGAAGGAGTTAAACCTCAGACAAAGGAGATGGTTAGAGCTCATCAAGGATTATGATATGAGATTGCATTATCATCCCGGAAAGGCTAATGTAGTAGCTGACTCATTGAGCCGTAATAGCCATGTCAATACACTAATGACGGGAGAAATACCAAGGGAGTTAGCCGAAAATCTTCGAGAGTTATGTTTGGAAATAGTTCTGAGAGGCTATGTAGCGGCATTGGAGATTCAGTCAACTTTGATGGATAGAATCAGAGAAGCTCAGAAGACTGACAAGGAGATTGCCTCTATAAAGGAGAAAATAAGCGAAGGAAAGGCTAAGGGATTTCGTGAGGATGAGCACGACACCCTATGGTTTGAAGACCGTGTTTATGTGCCCAATGACCCGGAGATCAGGACGTTGATTTTGCAAGAGGCACACGATTCACCATATTCGATTCACCCAGGAAATACCAAGATGTATTTGGATTTGAAGGATATTTTCTGGTGGACCGGAATGAAGAAAGATATTGCGGAGTATGTAGCAGTTTGTGATGTATGTCAGAGAGTAAAGGCAGAGCATCAGAAGCCAGCGGGATTTCTACAACCATTGCCGATACTCTAATGGAAGTGGGATAAGTTAGGCATGGATTTTATCACGGGATTACCCAGGACTCGTTCAGGCTATGACTCAATTTGGGTTGTAGTTGATCGGTTGACGAAAGTAGCTCATTTCATCCCGGTAAAGACCACTTATACCAGTGCGAAGTTGGCCAAGATATACATGACCAGGATTGTATGCTTACATGGAGTTCCAAGGAGCATTGTATCGGATAGAGGAACCCAGTTTACCTCAAAGTTCTGGAATCAGTTGCACGAAACTTTGGGTACCAGGCTAGAGTTCAGCACAACTTTTCATCCACAGACCGATGGACAGGCCGAGAGAGTCAATCAGATTTTAGAGGACATGCTGAGAGCTTGTGCGCTAGATTATGGATCTAGTTGGGACGATAATTTGCCGTATGCAGAGTTCTCTTACAACAACAGTTATCAATCCAGTTTAAAGATGGCCCCTTTCGAAGCCTTGTACGGAAGGAGGTGCAGGACACCGTTGTCATGGGATGAAGTTGGAGACCGCCAGTTGTTTGGACCTGATTTGATTAAGGAGTCTGAACAGAAGGTGAAATTAATTAGCGATAGGCTCAAGGTAGCTCAATCCAGACAGAAGAGCTACGCAGATTCCAAACGCAAGGAGACATTTTACGAAGTCGGAGATATAGTTTATCTTCGAGTATCCCCACTTCAAGGAACAAAGCGTTTTGGTGTTAAGGGAAAGTTAGCGCCACGATTTGTAGGACCATACCGAGTATTGGAACATATGGGAGAAGTGGCCTACAAGTTGGAATTACCTGAAGGACTGTCAGGAGTTCATGATGTGTTTCACGTTTCTCAGTTGAAGAAGTGCCACGCGGAGATGGCTGACATACCCTTGAGAGACACAGTGCCATTGGAAGCAATTCGGTTGGACAGTGATTTGACCTATGAGGAGAAACCTGTTAAGATTCTCGAGTTTGCCAGCTGAGTCACCCGCAGCAAGGTTATCAAGTTTTGTAAGGTTCAGCGGAGCCACCACACGGAGGATGAAGCCACCTGGGAGCGAGAGGAAGATTTGCTCAAGGACCACCCTCACCTATTTTCTAGCCAACCCGAATCTCGAGGGCGAGATTCATCTTAAGGGGGGTAGGTTTGTAACATCCCAAATTTTCAATTTGGAATGCTATACACTAGATCATCAATGCATATCATAATTTATTTGCTTTTGGCTTTGATCCTAGAAATTCTACACAACTCAAGGAACCACGGAGAGAGTTGGGGATTTCGTTATTTTCATATTTGAGTTTTCTCAAATTTTGAGAATAGGATCATTTGATTTTAATTATTTTATCATCAATTATTTCTATTACAAAAATATGAGAGAGGGAATAAAATGACTTTCCCAAAATAAAGAAATATTGAGGATTTAATAATAAAATCAAACAAGATTTTATTTCGGAGTTTTTCGGCATTTTATTTGAATTTAGGAAAAATGTGCGTTTTTCAAAATTACATTTAGGCCCCAAATAAATGTTCACTTTGTGTGGCTTGATTTTAGAAGCCCGGGAAAATTTATTTCGGGATTTTTGGAGTGCGTTTAGTATTTCTTTTATTTGTTTTTTTGCGCGGAATAATTAAAAAAAACGCGAACCGACTTCGGGCCGTACCCGAGCGGGACTCCGCCCGGGGGCAGCCTTTAAATAGCGCCGCCCCGAGCCGCCCCAGCCCACCGCACCCGAAACCCTAGCCGCTGCCGCCGCCGCCCGCCGCCGCCGCCGCCGGACCTAGGTAAAAAAAAGAAAAAAAAGTCGCGGTTTTTTTAGTTTTGGTTTTTTTAAATAGATCGGTTTTTCCGATTTATTTATTTAGCGAGCGTTCGTCCGTTCGTTCGTTCTAGCGAACGTTCGTCGTTTTTCTTTTTCTCGGATTAAATCTGTGATTTTTCTGATCGTGATTCCTGGTCCGATTTTCGTTTTAGTATAACTTTTCGCTCGGTTATCGGAATCAGGCGATTCAAGCGCCTGGAGTTTCGTCTCGAAACCCTCTAACCGTTTAACCAACTTAAACAAGTTTTTCAACTTGAAAGTGCAACTATCCCTAGGTGGTTTTGGTAATTCATAACAACATATAGCTCATTGAGCTAATGCTATTCCAAGATGATTATTTCAGGAAAGCTCAATGATTGGCATGGCATGGATGTGAAAGTGGAACCCTCAAAATGCTAAGGACAAAGGATTGGCTCAAGCTCAAAAGCTCAAGACTCTTCATTTTATATTTTAGTGATCCAAGATCACATTGAGTCTTTAGGAAAAGCCAATACTATCAAGGAGGGATGAGGTGTTGCTTAATGAGCCTCTTGCTTCATGTGCTTAGTGATATGCTCCAAAACCCTCAACTACTTTCCCATATCCACATATGACCTAAACCCTAAGCCAAACTCGGTCCTACCGATTCTTCCTATCCGGCGCCACCGAGTTTTCATTTGTCATTAGCCACTGCCAAACCCTAGCAATTCGGTTCTACCGATAAGGATCTCGGTCTCACCGAGATGGGGTTGCAAACTCTCTGTTTCCCTTTCGTAACTTTTCGGTCTCACCGAAAGAGCGAATCGGTCCCACCGAGATTGCAATGTAAACTCAGTGTTTCCCCTTTGTAACTTTTCGGTCTCACCGAGTTCCACTCGGTCTCACCGAAAGAGCAAATCGGTCCCACCGAGTTTGCCTGACCAACTCTCTGGTTAGCTAATTACCAAATTCGGTCTCACCGAGTTTGTGTAATCGGTCTCACCGAGATTACGTTATGCCCAAACCCTAACCATATCGGTCCTACCAAGTTGCATGTCAGTCCCACCGAAAATCACTAACGGTCACTAGGTTTACATTTTCGGTCCGACCGAGCTTATTGATTCGGTCCCACCGATATTGGAAAACTGTGTAATGGTTGGATTTTGTGTGGAGGCTATATATACCCCTCCACCTCCTCTTCATTCGAAAAGAGAGCCATCAGAACACACACATCATTCCAACTCATATGTTCTGAGAGAGAACCACCTACTCATGTGTTGAGACCAAGATATTCCATTCCTACCATATGAATCTTGATCTCTAGCCTTCCCAAGTTGCTTTCCACTCAAACCTTCTTTCTACCAAATCCAAATCCTATGAGAGAGAGTTGAGTGTTGGGGAGACTATCATTTGAAGCACAAGAGCAAGGAGTTCATTACCTACACACCATTTGTTACTTCTTGGAGATTGGTGTCTCCTAGATTGGCTAGGTGTCACTTGGGAGCCTCCGATAAGATTGTGGAGTTGAACCAAGGAGTTTGTAAGGGCAAGGAGATCGCCTACTTCGTGAAGATCTACCGCTAGTGAGGCAAGTCCTGTGTGGGCGATGGCCATGGTGGGATAGACAAGGTTGCTTCTTCGTGGACCCTTTGTGGGTGGTTGCTTCTTCGTGGACCCTTCGTGGGTGGAGCCCTGTGTGGACTCGCGCAACCGTTACCCTTGGGTGGAGCCCTGTGTGGACTCGCGCAACCGTTACCCTTCGTGGGTTGAAGTCTCCATCAACGTGGATGTAGGATAGCACCACCTATCCGAACCACGGGAAAAACATCCGGGTCTCCAATTGCGTTTGAATTCTCCAAACCCTTCCCTTTACATTCTTGCAAGTTGCATGCTTTACTTTCCGCTGCCTATATACTCTTTGCATGCTTGCTTGAATTATGTGATGATTGCTTGACTTGTCCTAAAATAGCTAAAATCTGCCAAGAACTAAAATTGGGAAAAGGTTAAGTTTTTATTTGGTCAATTAGTCTAATCACCCCCCTCTAGACATACTTTCGATCCTACACAACTGTAAAAATTGCCCTAGATCCAGAATAGTAAACGAAGCCTGTTTCTTTTGCCGTTTGACTTTCGTTGCTTCGTTTGATTTGATTCTTTTTGCAAACCGGAGTTCTTAAGTTGAACTTTCTGGTTAGATCTCTTATTTGAGATTTACCTGTGCATTAGATGAATACTTATTGTATGCTTGTTTGTTTGTCTGCGATAGAATACCCGGAGTGTGCCGCCTATTACTTCGAATCGCTAGGTTTCGCGGATCATCAGCAAGGAAAGTAACACTTTGATCATACCTCCTACTAGCCAGTTTTATTACATTAGATCAATCCTCAAACATTGCATGATTAGGATCTAATTAAATTGTGGGATGGGAAGTAGTTGAGGTAGTACCAATTACCTGTTTATTATCAAACCTTTGGGAGTTACTTCTACGTTTGCCTATTATGCCATGCTATGCTAGTAGACGTGGAATGGGTGAGTGATATCCATGACAGATGTGAGTTTGTTAATTAATGGTTTATCTAAGGTGGCAACTTAAACACACATCTGGGTGGATTGAGGTACCTGGGTATTCCAGGATTGCCTGTTTTTCTTTATGGACCGCCACCCAGGCCCAAAGGGATCCTGAGATTTTTCATACTAGAAACTTCCGTGTGCAGCCACAAGCTGTTATGGGCTCTAGCATAGTTGATTAAGTCATGCGAATTCTTACAGGGTAGACTAGCAGATGTAGGGGAAAGTAGGTGTAACGGTCTATCCATCGTAAGGTGCTAGCGCTTTTGAAAGACTATGTCTCGGTCATCCGTCTTCTCAAACACCATGTAGTGCGAGAAACCAAACGGAGGCGATCGAGTCTTGTGGGGAAAAGTGCGCAAACCTCTGCAGAGTGTATAAACTAATCATGGTTAGCCGTGTCCCCGGTTATGGACATCTTGAGTATCTAGTACTTGGATTATCATGTGAATCTCAACATGTTACTATAAAATTAAGCTTGACGGGTTTGTTTAATGATGTTTAATTGGGATTGAGGATGCTGTCAACCATTCTCAATGTTTAACAACTACCATGATAGATAAATAAAATTTATTCCTTTGTAGTAGGGAAAAATTGGCTTTACGCAAAACTGTAACCATAGAGCTTTCCACCAGCCAAATATGCATATAGTATAGCAGTTTCATTCCATTACTCTCTATGTGTTACTTTGCCAGCATATTCCATGTGCTGACCCGTTTCGGGCTGCAACGTTAATGTTGCAGACTTTTCAGACGGCGGTTAAGGAGTTTTTAGGTCATGGTTGTTGGGGAACGTTGCAGAAAACAAAAATTTTCCTATGGTTTCACCAAGATCCATCTAGGAGTTCATCTAGAAACGAGTGATTGGATTGCATCTACATACCTTTGTAGATCACGCGCGGAAGCGTTCAAAGAACGGGGATGAGGAAGGCGTACTCGACGTGATCCAAATCACCGGAGATCCTAGCGCCGAACGGACGGCACCTCCGCGTTCAACACATGTACGGTCAGCGCAACGTCTCCTCCTTCTTGATCCAGCAAGGGGAAGGAGAGGTTGAGGAAGATGGCTCCAGCAGCAGCACGACGGCGTGGTGGTGGTGGAGCTGCAGTACTCCGACAGGGCTTCGCCAAGCTCTATGGAGGAGGAGGATGTGATGGAGAGGGAGAGGGAGGCACCAAAGGCGTGGGATGAGAGGCCCTCCTTCCCCCCCACTATATATAGGGAGCCTAGGGGGGCGCCTGCCCTAGGAGATCCAATCTCCTAGGGGGGCGGCGGCCAAGGGAGGAATCCCTCCTCCCCAAGGCACCTAGGAGGTGCCTTCCCCCTTTGGGACTCTTCTCTTCCTTATGTCTAGGCGCATGGGCCTCTTGGGGCTGGTGCCCTTGGCCCATATAGGCCAAGGCGCACACCCCTACAGCTCATGTGGCCCCCCGGGGCAGGTGGCCCCACCCGGTGGACCCCCGGGACCCTTCCGGTGGTCCCGGTACAATACCGGTGACCCCGAAACTTGTCCCGATGCCCGAAATAGCACTTCCTATATATAATTCTTTACCTCCGGACCATTCCGGAACTCCTCGTGATGTCTGGGATCTCATCCGAGACTCCGAACAACATTCGGGTTACTGCATATACATATCCCTACAACCCTAGCGTCACCGAACCTTAAGTGTGTAGACCCTACAGGTTCGGGAGACATGTCGACATGACCGAGATCGCTCTCCGGTCAATAACCAACAGCGGGATCTGGATACCCATGTTGGCTCCCACATGCTCCTCGATGATCTCATCGGATGAACCACGATGTCGAGGATTCAATCAATCCCGCATACAATTCCCTTCGTCAATCGGTATGTTACTTGCCCGAGATTCGATCGTCGGTATCCCAATACCTCGTTCAATCTCGTTACCGGCAAGTCACTTTACTCGTACCGTGATGCATGATCCCGTGACCAGATACTTGGTCACTTTGAGCTCATTATGATGATGCATTACCGAGTGAGCCCAGTGATACCTCTCCGTCATACGGAGTGACAAATCCCAGTCTTGATCCGTGTCAACCCAACAGACACTTTCGGAGATACCCGTAGTATACCTTTATAGTCACCCAGTTATGTTGTGACGTTTGGTACACCCAAAGCACTCCTACGGTATCCGGGAGTTACACGATCTCATGGTCTAAGGAAAGGATACTTGACATTGGAAAACTCTGGAAAACGAACTATACGATCTTGTTCTATGTTTAGGATTGGGTCTTGTCCATCACATCATTCTCCTAATGATGTGATCTCGTTATCAATGACATCCAATGTCCATAGTCAGGAAACCATGACTATCTGTTGATCAACGAGCTAGTCAACTAGAGGCTTACTAGGGACATGTTGGTGTCTATTATTCACACATGTATTACAATTTCCGGATAACACAATTATAGCATGAATAAAGACAATTATCATGAACAAGGAATTATAATAATAATGCTTTTATTATTGCCTCTAGGGCATATTTCCAACAATCTCCCACTTGCACTAGAGTCAATAATCTAGTTACATTGTGATGAATCGAACACCCATGGAATTCTGGTGTTGATCATGTTTTGCTCTAGGGAGAGGTTTAGTCAACGGATCTGCTACATTCAGGTCCGTATGTACTTTACAAATATCTATGTCTCCATCTTGAACATTTTCACGAATGGAGTTGAAGCGACGCTTGATGTGCCTGGTCTTCTTGTGAAACCTGGGCTCCTTGGCTAGTGCAATAGCTCCAGTGTTGTCACAGAAGAGTTTGATTGGCCCCGACGCATTGGGTATGACTCCTAGGTCGGTGATGAACTCCTTCACCCAAATTGCATCATGTGCTGCCTCCGAGGCTGCCATGTACTCCGCTTCACATATAGATCCCGCCACGACGCTCTGCTTGCAACTGCACTAGCTTACTGCCCCACCATTCAAAATATACACGTATCCGGTTTGTGACTTAGAGTCATCCAGATCTGTGTCGAAGCTAGCGTCGACGTAACCCTTTACGACGAGCTCTTCGTCACCTCCATAAACGAGAAACATTTCCTTAGTCCTTTTCAGGTACTTCAGGATATTCTTGACCGCTGTACAGTGTTCCTTGCCGGGATTACTTTGGTACCTTCCTACCAAACTTATGGCAAGGTTTACATCAGGTCTGGTACACAGCATGGCATACATAATAGAACCTATGGCTGAGGCATAGGGGATGACACTCATCTCTTCTATATCTTCTGCCGTGGTCGGACATTGAGCTGAGCTCAATTTCACACCTTGCAACACAGGCAAGAACCCCTTCTTAGACTGATCCATATTGAACTTCTTCAATATCTTATCAAGGTATGTGCTTTGTGAAAGACCTATGAGGCGTCTTGATCTGTCTCTATAGATCTTGATGCCTAATATATAAGCAGCTTCTCCAAGGTCCTTCATTGAAAAACTCTTATTCAAGTAGGCCTTAATGCTGTCCAAGAGTTCTATATCATTTCCCATCAAAAGTATGTCATCTACATATAATATGAGAAATGCTACAGAGCTCCCACTCACTTTCTTGTAAACGCAGGCTTCTCCATAAGTCTGCATAAACCCAAACGCTTTGATCATCTCATCAAAGCGAATGTTCCAACTCTGAGATGCTTGCACCAGCCCATAAATCGAGCGTTGGAGCTTGCACACCTTGTTAGCATTCTTAGGATCGACAAAACCTTCCAGCTGCATCATATACAATTCTTCCTTAAGGAAACCATTAAGGAATGCCGTTTTGACGTCCATTTTCCATATCTCATAATCATAGAATGCGGCAATTGCTAACATGATTCGGACGGACTTTAGCTTCGCTACCGGTGAGAAAGTCTCATCGTATTCAACCCCTTGAACTTGTCGATAACCCTTAGTGACAAGCCGAGCTTTATAGATGGTCACATTACCATCCGCGTCTGTCTTCTTCTTAAAGATCCATTTATTTTCTATGGCTCGCCGCTCAACGGGCAAGTCAGTCAAAGTCCATACTTCGTTTTCATACATGGATCCTATCTCGAATTTCATGGCTTCTAGCCATTTGTCGGAATCCGGGCCCGCCATCGCTTCTTCATAGTTCAAAGGTTCACTGTTGTCTAACAACATGATTTCCAAGACAGGGTTGCCGTACCACTCTGGTGCGGAACGTGTCCTTGTGGACCTACGAAGTTCAGCAGCAACTTGATCTGAAGTTTCATGATCATCATCATTAACTTCCTCTCTAGTCGGTGCAGGCACCTCAGGAACATTTTCTTGAGTTGCGCCATTTTCCGGTTCAAGAGGTAATACTTCATCAAGTTCTACTTTCCTCCCACTTACTTCTTTCGAGAGAAACTCCTTCTCTAGAAAGGATCCATTCTTGGCAACAAAAATCTTGCCTTCGGATCTGAGGTAGAAGGTATACCCAATAGTTTCTTTAGGGTATCCTATGAAGACGCATTTTTCCGACTTGGGTTCGAGCTTTTCAGGTTGAAGTTTCTTGACATAAGCATCGCATCCCCAAACTTTTAGAAACGATAGCTGAGGTTTCTTTCCAAACCACAATTCATACGGTGTCGTCTCAACGGATTTCGACGGAGCCCTATTTAAAGTGAATGCGGCAGTCTCTAAAGCATAGCCCCAAAAAGATAGCGGTAAATCGGTAAGAGACATCATAGATCGCACCATATCTAATAGAGTGCGATTACGACGTTCGGACACACCATTACGCTGAGGTGTTCCAGGCGGCGTGAGCTGTGAAACTATTTCACATTTTCTTAAGTGTGTGCCAAACTCATGACTCAAGTATTCTCCTCCACGATCTGATCGCAGGAACTTGATTTTCCTGTCACGTTGATTCTCAACCTCACTCTGAAATTCCTTGAACTTTTCAAAGGTCTCAGACTTGTGTTTCATTAAGTAGACATACCCATATCTACTCAAGTCATCAGTGAGGGTGAGAACATAACGATAGCCACCGCGAGCCTCAACACTCATTGGACCGCACACATCAGTATGTATGATTTCCAATAAGTTGGTTGCTCGCTCCATTGTTCCTGAGAACGGAGTATTGGTCATTTTACCCATGAGGCATGGTTCGCACGTGTCAAATGATTCGTAATCAAGAGACTCTAAATGTCCATCAGCATGGAGCTTCTTCATGCGTTTGACACCTATGTGACCATGGTGGCAGTGCCACAAGTATGTGGGACTATCATTATCAATCTTACATCTTTTGGTACTCACACTATGAACATGTGTAGCATTACGCTCGAGATTCATTAAGAATAAACCATTCACCATCGGAGCATGACCATAAAACATATCTCTCATATAAATAGAACAACCATTATTCTCGGATTTAAATGAGTAGCCATCTCGTATTAAACGAGATCCTGATACAATGTTCATGCTCAAACTTTGCACTAAATAACAATTATTGAGGTTCAAAACTAATCCCGTAGGTAAATGTAGAGGTAGCGTGCCGACGGCGATCACATCGACCTTGGAACCATTCCCGACGCGCATCATCACGTCGTCCTTTGCCAGTCTCCGCTTATTCCGTAGCTCCTGCTTTGAGTTACAAATGTGAGCAACTGCACCGGTATCAAATACCCAGGAGCTACTACGAGTACTGGTAAGGTACACATCAATTACATGTATATCACATATACCTTTCGTTTTGCCGGCCTTCTTGTCCGCTAAGTATTTGGGGCAATTCCGCTTCCAGTGACCACTTTCCTTGCAATAAAAGCACTCAGTCTCGGGCTTGGGTCCATTCTTTGGCTTCTTCCCGGCAGCTTGCTTGCCGGGCGCGGCAACTCCCTTGCCGTCCTTCTTGAAGGTTTTCTTACCCTTGCCTTTCTTGAACTTAGTGGTTTTATTCACCATCAACACTTGATGTTCCTTTTTGACTTCTACCTCTGCTGATTTCAGCATTGCAAATACTTCAAGAATGGTCTTTTCCATCCCCTGCATGTTGAAGTTCATCACAAAGCTCTTGTAGCTCGGTGGAAGCGACTGAAGGATTCTGTCAATGACCGCGTCATCCGGGAGATTAACTCCCAGCTGAGTCAAGCGGTTATGCAACCCAGACATAGTGAGTATGTGCTCACTGACAGAACTGTTTTCCTCCATCTTACAGCTGAAGAACTTGTCAGAGACTTGATATCTCTCGACCCGGGCATGAGCTTGGAAAACCATTTTCAGCTCTTCGAACATCTCATATGCTCCGTGTCTCTCAAAACGCTTTTGGAGCCCCGGCTCTAAGCTGTAAAGCATGCCGTACTGAACGAGGGAGTAGTCACCGGTACGTGCCTGCCAAGCGTTCATAATGTCTTGTTCTGCAGGGAGAACAGGTGCGTCACCCAGCGGTGCTTGTAGGACATAATCTTTCTTGGCAGCTATGAGGATGATCCTCAGGTTCCGGATCCAGTCCGTGTAGTTGCTGCCATCGTCTTTCAGCTTGGTTTTCTCTAGGAACGCGTTGAAGTTGAGGACTACGTTGGCCATTTGATCTACAAGACATATTGTAAATATTTTAGACTAAGTTCATGATAATTAAGTTCATCTAATCAAATTATTCAATGAACTCCCACTTAGATAGACATCCCTCCTGTAATCTAAGTATAACATGATCCGAGTTAACTAGGCCGTGTCCGATCATCACGTGAGACGGACTAGTCAACATCGGTGAACATCTTCATGTTGATCGTATCTTCTATACGACTCATGCTCGACCTTTCGGTCTTCTGTGTTCCGAGGCCATGTCTGTACATGCTAGGCTCGTCAAGTCAACCTAAGTGTTTGCATGTGTAAATCTGTCTTACACCCGTTGTATGTGAACGTTGGAATCTATCACACCCGATCATCACGTGGTGCTTCGAAAAAACGAACTGTCGCAACGGTTCACAGTTAGGGGGAACACTTTCTTGAAATTATTATGAGGGATCATCTTATTTACTACCATCGTTCTAAGCAAACAAGATGCAAAAACATGATAAACATCACATGCAATCAAATAATAATAGTGACATGATATGGCCAATATCACATAGCTCCTTTGATCTCCATCTTGGGGCTCCATGATCATCTTGTCACCGGCATGACACCATGATCTCCATCATCATGATCTCCATGAAGTTGCTCGCCAACTATTACTTCTACTACTACGGCTAACGCGTTTAGCAATAAAGTAAAGTAATTTACATGGCATTTCTCAATGACACGCAGGTCATACAAAAAATAAAGACAACTCTTATGGTTCCTGCCGGTTGTCATACTCATCGACATGCAAGTCGTGATTCCTATTACAATAGCATGAACATCTCATACATCACATATATATCAGTCATCATTCATCACAACTTTGGCCATATCATATCACAAAGCACTTGCTGCAAAAACAAGTTAGACATCCTCTAATTGTTGTTGCAAGTTTTACGTGGCTGAAATAGGGTTCTAGCAAGAACGTTTTCTTACCTACGTGAAAGCCACAATGTGATTTGTCAACTTCTATTTACCCTTCATATGGACCCTTTTCATCGAATCCGCTCCAACTAAAGTGGGAGAGACAGACACCCGCCAGCCACCTTTATGCAACTTGTGCATGTTAGTCGGTGGAACCGGTCTCACGTAAGCATACGTGTAAGGTTGGTCCGGGCCGCTTCATCCCAAAATACCGCTGAAGCAAGATAATACTAGTAGCGGCAAGAAAGTTGACAACATCTACGCCTAGAACAAATTGTGTTCTACTCGTGCAAAGAGAACTACGCATAGACCTAGCTCATGATGCCACTCTTGGGGAACGTTGCAGAAAACAAAAATTTTCCTACGGTTTCACCAAGATCCATCTAGGAGTTCATCTAGCAACGAGTGATTGGATTGCATCTACATACCTTTGTAGATCACACGCAGAAGCGTTCAAAGAACGGGGATGAGGAAGGCGTACTCGATGTGATCCAAATCACCGGAGATCCTAGCGCCGAACGGACGGCACCTCCGCGTTCAACACATGTACGGTCAGCGTAACGTCTCCTCCTTCTTGATCTAGCAAGGGGAAGGAGAGGTTGAGGAAGATGGCTCCAGCAGCAGCACGACGGCGTGGTGGTGGTGGAGCTGCAGTACTCCGGCAGGGCTTCGCCAAGCTCTATGGAGGAGGAGGATGTGTTGGAGAGGGAGAGGGAGGCACCAAAGGCGTGGGATGAGAGGCCCTCCTTCCCCCCCACTATATATAGGGAGCCTAGGGGGGCGCCGGCCCTAGGAGATCCAATCTCCTAGGGGGGCGGCGGCCAAGGGAGGAATCCCTCCTCCCCAAGGCACCTAGGAGGTGCCTTCCCCCTTTGGGACTCTTCCCTTCCTTATCTCTAGGCGCATGGGCCTCTTGGGGCTGGTGCCCTTGGCCCATATAGGCCAAGGCGCACACCCCTACAGCCCATGTGGCCCCCCGGGGCAGGTGGCCCCACCCGGTGGACCCCCGGGACCCTTCCGGTGGTCCCGGTACAATACCGGTGACCCCGAAACTTGTCCCGATGCCCGAAATAGCACTTCCTATATATAATTCTTTACCTCCGGACCATTCTGGAACTCCTCGTGATGTCCGAGATCTCATTCGGGACTCCAAACAACATTTGGGTTACTGCATATACATATCCCTACAACCCTAGCGTCACCGAACCTTAAGTGTGTAGACCCTACGGGTTCGGGAGACATGTCGACATGACCAAGATCGCTCTTCGGTCAATAACCAACAGCGGGATCTAGATACCCATGTTGGCTCCCACATGCTCCTCGATGATCTCATTGGATGAACCACGATGTCGAGGATTCAATCAATCCCGCATACAATTCCCTTCGTCAATCGTTATGTTACTTGCCCGAGATTCGATCGTCGGTATCCCAATACCTCGTTCAATCTCGTTACCGGCAAGTCACTTTACTCGTACCGTGATGCATGATCCCGTGACCAGACACTTGGTCACTTTGAGCTCATTATGATGATGCATTACCGAGTGGGCCCAGTGATACCTCTCCGTCATACGGAGTGACAAATCCCAGTCTTGATCCGTGCCAACCCAACAGACACTTTCGGAGATACCCGTAGTATACCTTTATAGTCACCCAGTTACGTTGTGATGTTTGGTACACCCAAAGCACTCCTACGGTATCCGGGAGTTACACGATCTCATGGTCTAAGGAAAGGATACTTGACATTGGAAAACTCTAGCAAACGAACTATACGATCTTGTGCTATGTTTAGGATTGGGTCTTGTCCATCATATCATTCTCCTAATGATGTGATCTCGTTATCAATGACATCCAATGTCCATAGTCAGGAAACCATGACTATCTGCTGATCAACGAGCGAGTCAACTAGAGGCTTACTAGGGACATGTTGGTGTCTATTATTCACACATGTATTACGACTTCCGGATAACACAATTATAGCATGAATAAAGACAATTATCATGAACAAGGAAATATAATAATAATGCTTTTATTATTGCCTCTAGGGAATATTTCCAACAGTGGTTCTATACTCAGTGATGCCGTTGGAGTTGATGGACTCACTTATCTTCCAAGCCTTCCGCTGTTATCATTATTAGATGGCCTTAAGCCATATTTTTTGTAATAAGTTCTCTATTGAGACACTCGATGTAATAAGTGTGTGATTGCTACTCTGTTATAAATCCTCCGAGTAATGTGTGGTGTCAGCATTACTGATCCAGGGATGACACCTGAGCACAGAGATCAGACCGTTTGAGGTCTGGTCGCTACATCATCGTGGTTAGACCTGACAACAGATAATAGATGGATCCAAACTTGTGAGTTTCCCAAGGATCATTAGGAATTTGCTTGTACATGCGAGCCATTGAGTTGTGATCCTTCCCGGGTTTGGCTTACACATCTGTGTCATCTTCAGATTCTTCAGCGGCATTGATCAACTTGGCCCATTCAGCAATTGACGATTGATATCTTGTGCCTTTAGTCATCCAGACTATCTTGCCATCTGGATAGCAATGAGCAGTCGAATAGAATTGCATAATCATTTCATCGTTCCATTTTGTCAACTTTTGACCAACAAAAGTGTCAAGACTGTTCATTCCGAAACTCTCATGAACACCTAGGAAGTAATCCTCATTGTCATCAATGTATGTCCAATCAATCCATCTCATGTCACTAACAATGGGCTTCTTGTCCAACAAGACTGTCTCATATAAATCTTGCTATTCTTTGGTGTGAAATCGATAATCAACATCAGTTCTTCTCCTTATAGAATATGGATCAGTCTGTCTCCACAATCCGAGACATGGATCCTTTCTCAACTTCATATTTTCAGCAACTGGATGATTGTCATCATGATATGGGATCTTGAGCTTTAGCTTTCTGAGCACTTGCTGCTCCTCATCCTCTTGAACTTCAGGCACTAGGACCTTATTCTTCTCTACAGCTGAAATGTTCCTAGTGGATCTCTTGGGTGCAGAAGGTTTTGGGGCTTGAGCTTGAGTTGGTGGCTTAGGAGCTGTCCTGGGCTTAGATGGAGCAGCCCCAGACTTGATTGCATCCCCCATGAGCTTCTCGGACTTTCGAGCTGGTGCAGCTGGCTCTTCCTCCTCCTCTTCCTGATTAGACTCTCTCATCATGGAAGGTTTCCCAATAACTCTGGCCATAGTCTTCCTGACTCTTTCTTTCCTTTTCTTTCCTCCAGCAGCCTCTTCTTCTCTTCGTTCCATGGTTTCTAGAGTGGAGGCTCTGGCCTTTGACATTGGCTTCCTCTTGGTAGGAGCCTTCTTTTGCATACCAGGCTTGATGGCAGCAGTAGCAGCAGCTTGCTCCTTCTTGAGCACCTTCTTATTTGAGGTGACCTCCTCATCAACAACAATCCGCATCTTCAGAATCTGAGGTTCTCTTCTTCCTTGTCCTTGTTGCAGCCTTAGGCAAATTGCTTGGGGTGCTTCTGCCACCTTCATCATAGCTACTATTGGAGGGACTAGTGCCCTCACTGAGATTCACCTGCTCCTCTGACCTGTTCTGACTATCACTACCGTCTGACATGGCTAAAACCGACACTGTGAATAGATAGGTATAGGTAGAGTGGATGAGCATCACAAAGCACATCTATTTTTGCAAAAAAGTTGAGACAAAAACTTATTTTTAGTTTCAGTAGAAAGCATTTTGGAGCTACCGATATGATAAACTCGGTGACACCGAAGCAACCTTAGAGTCTAAACATACATTTCTACTCAGACCGAAATGCAGTTCGGTGACTCCGAGATGCTAGGGTTTCACAGAGAAAGTGAACTCGGTCACACCGATTCGTACACTTCGGCCAGACCGAGTAGTACATGTGCAATGGCCTGGGCCAAATCGGTGAGACCGAAATCTTCAGATCAGTAGATCCAAGATGAGTTCGGCGGAAACCTAACCCTAAGTTTTTGCATCAAATTTATTCTAGAGGAAGTTTTTGGTGGATAGATTGACCTCAATCGTGGAAAGAAACTAGGCATTGATCTTCGTGCAAGAATCGGAGTTTAAGAAAGCACAAAGAGATCGAGTATGTACCCTAACTCGGCAATGAACTCACTACGGTGACAACAGCGGTGGAGATTCCCGTTTACAGCGGCGGAGACCAGCAGTGGGAGGACGTTGGCAACGACAGAGACGATCCAGAGACCAGGAGGGGCAGAGCTGGGAAGGTGCGGTTGTGTGTTTGAAGAAATTTCCAAAATTCAACCCACGGCGTATATATACCCAGTCACTATCGATGTGACCGAGTGGAACGACTTGGTGGCACTGAGATGCAGAATCGCAATCGGTTACTGCAACTCGGTGAGACCGAACGGCTCTAATCGGTTGCACCGAGGTGAAAACCTGGATCAACTCAATGATTTCAGTGAGACCTAAAGAGATGAATCGGTCAGACCAAAAGCCATTAAGAGGTTTTGGAAGATTAAGCCCTTGACGGATCACTGGCTCCGAGTGCTCCTCACCCGGAGGGTTCGAATTCAACTTGATCAAACTTTGTGATGTAGCATGAATAGTGTTTGAGATGATAAAAGCATAGATAGCTAGAGGGAGTTCTTAGGCATTCTTGTCCATCCATTTGGCAAAAAAGAAAGACCAAACAACGAAAGCAACAAATGTATGTCCTCGAATGGAGAAAAATATGCAACCAACATGCTCACACAATAAGATAGCAAATGAAATATGTGGAAAAACATGCACAAACACTCTAGCATCTATCAAGCAATTGGCGATGACTAGGTCATCTATATATGAGTATATTGACTGAGGAGTCAAATGAGAACATTTGATCGTAGGTCATACTCATCGTTTAAGCACAAGTGGGGTTACTACTTTTACATAAAGCATTGTTGTGTTCACATCATTAGAGTTGCTTTACCTCAATTTTTAGAGCAAAGCTCCCCCTAGATGTGATATGCCCCCTAAGAGGGATGAACTAACCTTGGGTTTTGTCGATGATGACTTTATGTAGGTGTTGAAGATGTAGATGCTCAATGCTGATGTAGATCATTTGGAGCAATCCATTGGAGTGAGTTGCACTTTCAGTACCTACATGGGTTAGTCCCACAAGGAACACACAAGGATATCCATATACCTAGAGTGAAATACACATATGATGTTGTCCATGAAAGCATTAGGTTACCTTGTCCCTTATCTTACCAACAAGAGGGTTTGTGACTCCTTGAACTAGTGCAAGATATGAAAGTTGATTGCATTGTCCTTGCCAAAATGAATTTGAGTGAAGTATGTTGGCGGAGTCACGTTCAAGAACTCTCTAGTTCTCATTACTGCAGGATGCTGCTAACGCGACACTACGATTAGAGACCCTTCGACGAAACTGTGTGCGATGAAATAATCGCAAACGATGGTGTAAAAGAACCATCAAAAAGGTGCACAATGTTTGCGATGGCGGAGCCATCAAACACGGTTCAGATTTTAGTTGCATGTGCGATGCAGGGCATACGGTTGATCCAGATGAACTGTTTGTGATTAGACGAAACAACAGAAACGGGAAGCCATATCAATGTGTGTGCGATATACGACATACAGTTCACTCCAATGAACTATTTGCTATTAGGGAAAGCAACAGAAATGGTCAGCCAGATCAAGGTGTGTGTGATATACAGCATACGGTTCAGTCGAATGAACAGCCTTTGATTAGGGAAGAGAACATAAACGGTTCAACTTAACAAGATGTGTGTAATACGCAACAAAAAGGCCCGGAGGTTAATTCAAGAACAAGTACACAGAGGTTAATTTGACACACATGACTTATAAGTTTCAAAAACATCATATCACTTTTTTTGGAAAACATTTAATTGCCTTGAATGTATACAATGCTCCGTCCTATTAGTTGAATTAACCTCGAGGTCCATGTTTTTGAAACATGTCGTAAAGTAACGTGATAGACCTTCATTCAAGCCAATCAACATGTGTTCAAAAACAAAAATTATCAAAAAGTAACGAGATAGACCTTCTTCAAGCCAATCAACATGTGTACAAAAAATAAAAAATGTAAAAAATAACAAAACAAGGACCTCGAGGTTAATTGAACTAATATGATGGAGCACTATATACATTCAACGCAATTAAATGTTTACAATGACCCATCACATCAATTAATTTAACATCGAGGCCACTTCCCATCCGGTTACCCATCTAATGACTACTCAACCCTCAGCACAGTTAACTTGGGAGTTCTATTAGATGAGCTATCGGTAGGGAAGCTGGTACTTGCTGCTGTAGGACCCCTCTTTCCATCCTTTATTGGGCACCCAGATGACCGACTGTTACCGCCCAATGGTCAATGCCACGTCCCCCACATGGCAGTTTTTGCAGCGGGTAACTGCATCGTTGCGTCGTGCCCAGCGCAGCCGCATGCACACGAACGTGCATGATCGTGCGCTAGCCCCAAGCACTGGTAGCACAACTTATAAATTTACGGATGGGGTACTAGTTACAGTGATGCATATAATTAAGCAAAGGGATCGCACATGTATGTGTTGACTGGAATGAGAATGCAATAGCACAATAAGAATTAAGGCCATGATTATGCAATCGCAGTGGTGGTTACAGGAGGCAAGAAGAAAGATGCATCCATCAACATACGACCTCCTCCTCCTCAACTTAGTGCGCCGGGCCACCGACTGGTGGCTAAGGAGCGGCGGCTTTTGTGGCGAGGTCAAGGTGCTTCTCAGCAAAGGCATCCAAGGCTTCCAGCCGGTTGAAGAAGGCTAACGTCGTAGCGTCCTCACTGGCCTTGTAGATACCTATGTGCACGATTTGCTCATACACGTGGATGTGTAGGTTGACGAATTCTTGCAGGGCGAAGCGCCTCGAGGCGAGCATGACCTCCAGGTGGACATTCTCCATGGCGTCGGCAGGCAGTCGCAGGGCCACCAGTGCTTGAAAGAGGTTCCGACCATGTAGGCCAATTAGGGTGGCAGGCAATGAGGAGCCCGGGCGCGCGGGCTAGAGGAGTACGACGATGTCATCTGCGAGCTTCTTGACGATGGTGAACTTGTTGGTGGTGGCAATTATCATCTAGTCCAACTGAGAGTCGTAGCTGGCGTCGACAGCGGCCATCCACCAGCCGGTCGCCAACACCGTCTGGAGACGATCCTCGGTGCCATGCCGTAGGCCAGTGTCGTGGACCATCTGGCACAGCCGCTGGCCGCTCGCGCGCATCGCTGCCATGGATCTGGAGTGAGCACTTTTGCGCTTATTAGTGTAGGTTCTTAGGCAAATGCTTAGGTGCGTACGATGTGGTAGATGCATTGGAATGGAGGGGCGCCTTTATATGAGTGCAAACTGTGTTGCATTTACATTGTGCTGCCTCTTTTCCCAGTCCTCCTCCCATTACTTCCCTCATGCATTCACACGATGCTAATTGAAGGAGGATGCATCATTGGTTGTTCAATATTTCAGGAACCGCTACCCTCTCCCTCGTCTGCATTAAAGCCGTATCAGGAACTGCGTCGCCCGCTGTAAAATCAAATAGTATTGTGGCGCCTGCTACACGCCCGGCTGAACGTGCCTCCTCAGCTCCATCTATGCTTAATTACTGAATTTTAGTTGCAAAAATTAGATACTGCTAGTGATTTTTAGCTTCATATTTTGACAAATCGCAGTGTTACAAGGTTGATAAATGACAATGTTACTAGATCAACAAATGTCAATCATTCCAGTTTGACAAATGGCAACATACCCAATATGACAGATGCAAATCTTACCAAATTGTTTGTAAGTAGTTGCACACGGGTCATCCAAAAGAACCATTTGCGTTCAAGAGATGCACAAATCCTGCTCTCACTTTGCATACGGGTGTTCTATCTAAAACGTTTGCGATCAAGAGCCATTAAAACCTATAGCCATTAAAACCAAGACACGTGGCATCACGTGAATGGTTAACAGAACGCACACGGTTTGAATTATACAAATTTTGAGATATTAAAGTGGCAGCTATTTTATCAAAATGCCTTTGTTGGCTGTTATTCGAGTGCGCCTTCTCTCAAAATGGACACAAAAAATACCACAACAAGTCGGGTGCTATTCCATGATAGCATGCCAAGTTTCATGAATTTCAGACGAGTTTTGGATTTACTAGAATTTAAAAGCAAAGTATCTCAATGTTTTGCCGACAATCAACTGTGCCCTAGTGTTTGAAATTCATTCCCATTTCTTTCATTGGACCTAAGCATGCACCCAAGGATAAAGATTTGATTTTTCAACTGATTTATATGCACTGGAGCATGTGCATGTAGTTCAAATTTGAATTATGCACATGAATGCATTGAAAACTCAGTTAATGCATAAAAATGTCCAAACCCTGAAAAATCCTAGAAATTGACACAACACTCCTGTTGTTCTATGTTGACACTAGGAAAAAATTGAAATCGAGAAGAGGCAATGGATATCGTTTCATCCCCAAAGGTACGACATTCCCTACCGAAACCATCAGGCTTGTTGTGAGAAGCTCTGGTTTGTGAGAAGCATATCCCCAAACCTGCCCCAAATGGGACAAAAAATTTACCATGGCATGTTGATGCTGCTCCATGATAGCATGCCAAGTTTCATGAATTTCTGACGAGTTTTGGATTTACTAGAATTCAAAAACCAGGTATCTCAATGTTTGCGGCCAAGTGACGCTGGCAGGGTGTTTGAAATTCATTCCCATTTCTTGCATGGGACCTAAGCATGCAACCAGGACACATATTTGAATTTTCAACCAATTTATATGCATTAGAACATGTGCCTGTAGTTCAAATATGAATTATGCACATGAATGCAAAGAAAACTCGGTTAATGTATAAAAATGTCCAAGCGAACCCTGAAAAATCCCAAAAATGGACACAACACTCCTGTTGTTCTATGTTGACACTAGGAAAATAATTGAAATCAAGAAGAGGCAATGGATATCTTTTAGTCCACAAAGGTGAAACGTTCCCTACCAAAATCATCAGGCTTGTTGTGAGAAGATCTAGTTTGTGAGAAGCATATCCCCAAACCTGCCCCAAATGGGACAAAAAATTTACCATGACATGTTGATGCCGTTCCATGACAGCATGCCAAGTTTCATGAATTTCAGATGAGCTTTGTATTTACTAGAATTTAAAAACCAGGTATCTCAATGTTTGCGGCCGAGTGACGGTGGTAGGGTGTTTGACATTCATTCCCATTTCTTGCATGGGACCTAAGCATGCAACCAAGGACAAAGATTTGAATTTTCAAATAATTTATATGCATTAGAGCATATGCATGTAGTTCAAATTTGTATTATGCACATGAATGCATAGAAAACTCAGTTAATGTATAAAAATGTCCAAGCGAACCTCGAAATATCCCAAAAATTGACACAACACTCCTGTTGTTCTATGTTGACACTAGGAAAAAATTGAAATCGAGAAGAGGCAACGGATATCATTTCGTCCAGAAAGGTGAAACATTCCCTGCCGAAACCATCACACTTGTTGTGAGAAGCTCTGATTTATGAGAAGCTTATACCCAAACCTTCCCCAAATGGGACAAAATATTTACCACGACCTGTTGATGCCGCTCCATGATAGCATGACAAGTTTCATGAATTTTGGACGACTTTTGGATCTACTAGAATTACAAAAGCAAGCACTTCAACGTTTGTTGGAGAGCCACGGTGCGGTGGCGTTCGAAATTCATCCCCATTTCTTGCATGGGACATAAGCATAAACCCATGGACACATATATGATTTTACAACCCATGTTGGTGCACTGGAGCATGTGCATGTAGTTTAATTTTGAATTGTGCACCTAAAATGGCTAGAAAACCAATTAAATGTATAAAATGTCCAAACAAACCCTGAATAATTCCAATTATTTTACAACATACATATAGTTGCATGTTCACTGCAGATAAAAGGTCTAGCAATTTAAACACCGTCCATTGCCACTGTGATCCCATTATGTAATTCAAATCAAGACAAAAAATCAAGTAGACCCCACATAGTTTATTATAACCAATTGTGTGAGATGCAGCACAAAATATCTTAGAGCGTCGTCGGAGTATAGTACGCATACGACTTACACGAGAAGGTGCGACGACTATAGTCCACAGCCCCCTCTGAATAAGGGACCGTGTCTGATGACACTTTGCGTGCCAGTTTTTTCGCTGAAGCGATTCCAAATTTTCGGCTTCCGTGGAAATATCTACCTCCCCCCCCCTTACCAAAAGCCACATTTCCCCTATTTCCGCCTTCCTTTCCAAGTTGAAACCTTCACTTCTTGCTTGCAGCACCGCCTCCTCGCCGGCGACCCTCCTTCACGCTGCTTGGCCTCGTCTATCCAGGCAGGTAATCCACACCGACCCCCATCCTCCTCCTCCTTCCACATCCCACATGCCCCGACCGCCGGTGCGACACCTTCCACCCAAATCACTGACCCCTCCACCAAATAAGTGCCGCCCTAAGCCATGGTGCATGCAGTATTGCTAGGATCTCAAGGAGCATTTGGCAGCGGAGAAGCAAATCGCGGCCGCACGCGCGAATGAGGTCGCGATGGCTACGATTCGTGCCGACCCCCAGATCTTGAAGGAGCACCTCTCCGTCGAGGCCACCGTCGATGCCTCGCACCCCGACACGGTTGGCTACTTTAAACGATAGTTCGTGGCATTTTCTCTAGGCCACCGTCGGTGCCTTCGACGAAGACTACGAGGTGTTTTCTCAGCGTGCAGGTGCTTACCTCATCTTGAGAGCCAGCAGGTTGGTGCCCGAAGCGGCTCAGGCAACTCACAACTACGACAAGGGCACCCACGACGCAGAGGCCTCGCCCTCTTCCATGTCCAAGGAGCCAATCATCATCGATATCTCCGACAATGAGGAGTAGCTTGCCTTATTAGCTCACTATAAGGACCCATGTTCAGTTTGCTAGCTCTGCCTTTCCTTAAAAAATTCTAGTGAATTGTGCTATCTACTTTTACCATGCAATCTTCTGCACTAGAGTATATGTTCTATATGTCGTGCAATGTGGTGTTCAGTTAACTGTTTGGTTCAATTATGCAAATGTGATGTTCAATTCTTCAGGGTGCAATTTTCCAAGTTGTCAAGCATGCTTGGTTTGGTTAATTGTCCGATCTTCTATTAGGAATATGTTATATTGTGCAATGTGGTGCTCAGTTAACGTTTGGTTCATTTGTTGTGGTGTTTAGTTATCTGTTTGGTTCAATTCTGCAATGCGATGTTCAATTGTTGTGGGTGCATTATGTTATTGTATACCATGTGAGAAATAAATCTAATTTGGCTGTACTAAATACATGAGAAACAAATACAATTGCTATATTTCCAAGTTGTTAAGCATGCTTGGTTTGGTTAACTGTCAGATCTTCTATTAGGGGTATGTTATATTGTGCAATGTGGTGCTCAGTTAACGTTTGGTTCATTTGTTGTGGTGTTTACTTAACTGCTTGGTTCAATTCTGCAATTCGATGTTCAACTGTTGTGGCTGCATTATGTTATTGTATACCATGTGAGAAATAAATTGAATTTGGCTGTACTAAATACATGAGAAACAAATACAATTGCTATATTTCCTAGTTGTTAAGCATGCTTGGTTTGGTTAACTGTCTGATCTTCTATTAGGAGTATGTTATATTGTGCAATGTGGTGCTCAGTTAATGTTTGGTTCATTTGTTGTGGTGTTTAGTTAACTACTTGGTTCAATCCTGCAATGCGATGTTCAATTGTTGTGGCTGCATTCTGTTATTGTATACCATGTGAGGAATAAATCGAATTTGGCTGCACTTAATACATGAGAAACATATACAAGTGCTTTATTTCCCAGTTCTTAATCATGCTTGGTTTGGATAAATGGGTTTTCCATGTGGCTTGAATTAATCTGATGAATTTGCAATGTGCTTATTTATCATCAACATATTTTACTGATAGCATGCGAACCCTTACTTAACCTGATGACTAACTACCTTATTTGTGTTGCAGGGAAACAATGGGAAGCACTGAGGTTTACAAGATGGTACTAACTATTATACCTTACCTTTTTTATTCCTTTGCCCCATTTCCAATAGAGAGAAGATATTTATGCACATCCTTGTTTTCAGGCCTTTCCAAAGTAGTTCACTGATGATTACCTCTCAAACCACCTCTGTGGTCAGGAGCCGGGGAAAGTTTTCATACAACACCCACGTTTCAATATTGAAGTGTTCCTGAAGAGGTCGAAGGATGGACGGTCAATCATCCACATGCACTGGCCTAAAGTTGCAAAGACCTTCAACATGAATGAAGGCTCAGTATTCGCCTTCCGCTTCAGCAGTTTCCCAGATGAGATGCATCTATCTATGTACCGTCTATGATGCTAATTTCGAAAGGTTCTAGATGTTGCATGTGAAACTTGGTGCTGGTGCAGTTGTGTAATGGGGTAGCTGAGTGCTGAAGCTATATCATGTTGTACTCGGATGTATTTCAATTATGAAATCTTGCTTCCTTAATATGTAAATGAAATATATTATGTGCTTAATATTAATGTCAATTAGATTAGTAAATGGATTATTAATAATAGGGAAATTAGCATGCTAATTGGGTTTTCCTATTGCAAACGGTTATTGAGAAAACACCTTGGGTGATGACCTCAGGCAACACACACAGTTTCTAGGAATAAACCGTGTTGGATCAATGAACAATCACACATGACATTCTCATAAAAACTATTTGCGTTACGCCACCTTGCACAAATGTTTTCCTTGGAGTGACTGTGTGGGATGTATATACGAACAGAAACGTTTAACGGGGACTAACTGTGTGGGATGTACTTATGACCGGAAACGATTTCACCTATATAATTCTATTTTTTAGCACTACTGTATGTATAACCGTATTTGGTCGCTTGCCGGTCACACACGACCTCATTTTGCCGAGCGTGTGTGCCAGGAGGGCATATCCTAGAAGGTTTCTGGGTCATGTGGGAAGGACCCCCCCTATCGCAGTCACTCACTAGGTGGCAGTTCCGAACGCCATCGTGGAAAGGGGTCAAAGACCGTTTGTATAGCACCTCGTTGTACCAGTGTCTTCTTCTTCGGGACCCACATCAACTTGATGGGAATCCTTGGAGTTGTAATCGTACTTGTTGAAGCAGAACTTGATGTAGTCTTGGGAATCCACTTGACCAAGGCATTTGGAGATTCTTCAAATGAATCAATCTCTTCTTGAAGCTTGTCCTTGCCTTTTGGATTGTGGTCTTGTGGTGGAAGATCATCTTGAGCTTGTGTTCCCTTGAAAAAAGCGGGATCATACTTCTCTTGTTGAGGAACAAACTTCGTCTTGGGGTATTGATCTTCTTCCCAGTCAACTCCATTGGCATTGAACTTGCGTTCAAAGCTAACTCCTTGATTCTTCCGGTTCCTTCCTTCCTTGCATACAATTTCCTCAAATTGCTTACTTCCGGCAAGGCTCTTGTAAACACCTTTCTCTATTATTACCTTCAGTAATATATTTTCTTGCTCAAGTGTAACTTGGCTAAGAGAATCACTAATGGAATCAAGAGAACTACTAGAGGCAACAATATTGGATTTAACATGATTATTGTTACTACTAGAAGATGAATCTTTCTTGCTCTTGTTGCTAGATTTTACTTGTGGCATGTAAGTAGACAAGAGTAAATGCTTGGCAATGTAAGAAGAACTTTTCTTACGAAGATCATCTTTGATTGCTTTTAAGAACCCATGCTCTTGCTGTTTGATGACTTGTACTTCCTTTCCTAATCCTTGCTTCTGCGAGAGGGTCTTCGTTCGTAACGATCATCTCTACTGTTGGCGTTCTGGGAATGGGGGTACCCAGAATTGCCTGCCTGCGGCCCGCGACATGGCTCCATCGACGGCCTGGTACGGCCAATCTTCAGCACCAACAACACAAGACTCTCACGAGGGGCCAAGCCTCGCGAGGCGGACGATGCCAAGACCTCCAGAAGGAGCGGCCTCCTTAGGCTGGCTCCCGAGGAGCAGAGATTTCTATGTGAGCCCTCACTTCATGAGGCTCAGATGACGCAAGCCATGACGACCAAGGCCATGAGGGCGCCAACACGCGTAGTACAGCATGTTTCCTCTTCGATGCGAAAGAGGCAAGCGCAGGCGCGGAGTCCCGAGGAATCAGCCAAAGGTTACCATTTCCATGCAACAAGACCAAGACCGCCAGGACGACATGACGGAGGTCATCGCCGAGCCCACCACGGCGTCACGACCAGAAGCTTTGCAGGCGCAGAGCACCTTTCGTCAGGATAAGATGTACTACTTGTCTCCCTTTGAATTTGGCCGTTGTGGGATCCCTTCCCGCCTTAGTTTTGGGGGAAGAGGACCAAGGCCACTATAAATATAGCCTAGCCACCACCTTAGACGGGGACAGATCATTCAGGCCATCCTCACCCTCACCAGCTTACACAAGCACAAGAACACACACCCTGAGGTTGTTCCTCCTCTGTACTAGTTCATCCTTAGCCCACCTCGAGGCTAATCAACCAAAAAGCAGGAGTAGGGTTTTACACCGCAAGGTGGCCCGAACCTGGGTAAACTCCCTTGTTCCATTCCCTTCCAGTTCATCGACCTAGGCCATGAGATCAGTGGGTAGGCAGACTGGGGAGGATGCGTTCTTCGCACGCACCCCAGAGTTCGAATCTATCTTGGGTTTGTGGAGCCCTGAATCCGACATTTGGCGTGCCAGGTAGGGGTGCTTCGGAGCCTCTCTTCCTCCGGTTGATTCATCATCGTTTCGCCATCCCCATGGCTGATGGTCGTCGAGTTCGTGCTGAGCCTCGGGTCGCCCTCGCCGCACGCGTTACCCAGACGGCGCTTGCGGGTGATGGCGCTCCCCACCGTTCCCCATCGCCCGTGGCCAACGCCGCCACTGGCCCTGTGGCCCATGACCAGCAGCCTTCGTCACTACAGCCTTCTGTGTGGCATGATGGGGCCACCGCCACTCGGTCGCTGACTCCGGCGGCTGCTTCATAATCCCACGCCAACCGAGGGCCGGCGAACGCGCGGGCTGCATTGCTCATGGCACGCGAGCACCTGCGCTGTCGCCCGACCGATGACATCTACAAGGACTAGCTGGACCACATCGCCGAGCTCGTCATCGCCGCGGGAGAGGCCTCCGCGCCATCCCGCTCACTGCCTCCCCCGCCGCCCCTTGCAGGCGACGTGGCCCATGGTGCGCCTCCTCCACCTCCCAGGCAAGACGTCATCCCCTGAGCCAAGGCATGAGGCTCCACGACGCGACCCGCCGCGCCAGGCTCCGGCGCATGACGAGGAAAGCTGCCAAGTGGTGCAGCAGCCCCAAGGAGAGGCGCGTGCGCTCCCAGCACTGCCACGTCAAGACCGTGCGCCGCCCGAGGTGGTGGTGCGCGAGTGCCAGGATCAGGCTCCACCTCCGCGACGGGCCCCAATGAGTGTCGCAGGCTGCCATGGGTTCACCCCAGAGTTGCGCCACGTCGTCTGGCCAGGGAAGTTCAAGCCAGACCTGCCTCCATGCTACGACGGCACCCCCGCTCCCGCTGAGTTCCTGTAGCTCTATGAACTGAGCATCGAGGCGTCCAACGGCGACGAAAAGGTCATGGCGAACTGGTTCCACATGGCCCTCAAGGATGGCGCGCGCTCGTGGCTCCGGAACCTCCCCGTGGGATCGATCTCCTCCTGCGATGAGATGTGAGAGCGCTTCATCGCCAACTTCCAGGCAGTCACGACCGTGCACCAGCTGTGGGTGACCTGCGACACATCAAGCAGCAGCCAAGAGAGACCTTGCACAAATACACCCAGCGCTTCACCAACATTCCTCTCGAGATCCCCAAGGTATCGGATGAGGCCATCATTACGGCGTTGATCGAAGGTGTCCGCGACGTCAAGATGAAGGAAGAGCTCGCCATACACGAGGACATGTGCTCGACTCTGGAGATGTTCAACATGGCAACCAGGTGCGCGAGGGCCGATGAAGATCGCCTCTCCCTCCTTGAGCTTCCGAAGGCTAACCCAGAAGACAAAAAGGCCAAGGCCAAGGACGTGAAGTGCAAGGGTCAAGCTGTGCTTGATACGTCTCCGTCGTATCTATAATTTTTGATTGTTCCATGCCAATATTATACAACTTTCATATACTTTTGGCAACTTTTTATACTATTTTTGGCACTAACATATTGATCAAGTCCCCAGTGCCAGTTCCTGTTTGTTGCATGTTTTTTGTTTCGCAGAAAATCCATATCAATCGGAGTCCAAATGGGATAAAAACTGACGGATATTTTTTTGGAATACATGTGAATTTTGGGAAGTGAAATCAACGCGAGACGATGCTCGAGGGGCCCACGAAGCAGGGGGCGCACCCCATGGGGGCAGGCGTGCCCCTGACCCTCGTGGCCACCCTCTAAGGCGGTTGGTGCCCTGCTTTCGCCGCAAGAAAGCTAATATCTGTATAAAAATCGTGTCCAAAATTTAGCCCAATCGGAGTTACGGATCTCCGGGAATATAAGAAACAGTGAAAGGGCAGAATTTGGAACGCAAAAACAGAGAGAGACAGAGAGACAGATCCAATCTCGGAGGGGCTCTCGCCCCTCCGCCGCCATGGAGGCCATGGACCAGACAGGAAACCCTTCTCCCATCCAGGGAGAAGGTCAAGGAAGAAGAAGAAGTGGAGCTCTCTCCCCCTCTCTTCCAGTGGCGTCGAACGCCGCCGGGGCCATCATCATCACCGCAATCTACACCAACACCTCCGTCATCTTCACCAACATCTCCATCACCTTCCCCCATCTATATACAGCGGTCCACTCTCCCGCAACCCGTTGTACCCTCTACTTGAACATGGTGCTTTATGCTTCATATTATTATCCAATGATGTGTTGCCATCCTATGATGTCTGAGTAGATTTTCGTTGTCCTATCGGTAATTGGTGAATTGCTATGATTGGTTCAATTTGCTTGTGGTTATGTTACTGTCCTTTGGTGCCCATCATATTAGTGCACGCGTGGATCACACCATAGGGTTAGTTGTATGTTGATAGGACTATGTATTGGAGGGCAAGAGTGATAGAAGCTTCAACCTAGCATAGAAATTAATGCATACGGGTTTGAAGGGGGGCCAGTATATCTTAATGCTATGGTTGGGTTTTACCTTAATGAACGTTAGTAGTCGTGGATGCTTACTAATAGTTCCAATCATAAGTGCATAGAATTTCAAGTCAGGGATGACATGCTAGCAGTGGCCTCTCCCACATAAAACTTGTTATCGCTCTAGTAAAGTAGTCAGTTGCTTAGGGACAATTTCACAACTCCTACCACCACTTTTCCACACTCGCTATACTAACTTTATTGCTTCTTTACTTAAAACAACCCCTAGTTTTTATTTACGTTCTCTTTATATTCTTGCAAACCTATCCCGTTACACCTACAAAGTACTTCTAGTTTCATACTTGTTCTAGGTAAAGCGAACGTTAAGCGTTCATAGAGTTGTATCGGTGGTCGATAGAACTTGAGGGAATATTTGTTCTACCTTTAGCTCCTCATTGGGTTCGACACTCTTACTTATCGAAAGAGGCTACAATTGATCCCCTATACTTGTGGGTTATCAAGACCTTTTTCTGGTGTCGTTGCCGGGGAGTTATAGCGTGGGGTGAATATTCTCGTGTGTGCTTGTTTGCTTTATCACTAAGTAGTTTTTATTTTGTGCTCTTGTTTTCTATCTTTAGTTATGGATATGGAACACGAAATACCAAAAAAATTAGGTTTACTTGCTACTCATGGAGATGGGGAACCTCCTGAAACCCTCGATGCTCATTATGTGAAAGATATTATGCACTACTTTAATAATCCTGAGAAAACCCCATTCAATTATGTAATGGAAGACACGTTGGATCAACGTGAATACTTTAGGGATTATCGCTTGACTCAAAAAGGGAAATTATTATGGGATCAAATTTATATGTTGCATTGGTATGCTCGGCAACTATGCTTGAGATATGATTATACTTGTTGCTCTAGGATGAAGGCTCCACACCTTCCCTTTTCATGCCATTTTAATAATAATGAAACCTTAGCTTCTTATGCTAAAGGTATATATGATTACTATGATGTGGAACGAATAGAAGAATTTGTTGCTTTTAAGGGTGCTTGTGAAATTAAATCTTTGTTTAAAGAGTTTGAAGATTTTGATGATTCAGTTTATAGACCTGAAAATTTAGCTATCCTTAAGTATTGCTATGAGAATTATAAATACAATTATGATATTGATGAATTTATTGAGAAAGTCTCCGCTGTCCGAGAGACTAATATTTTGTAGGAGTCTATGGAAGAAGAAATTGATGAAACTATGAGCTCATTGGATGAAAAAGATGATGAGGAGAGCGAAGAACAAAAGGAGGAAGAGCGGATTAGCTACCCGTGCCCATCTTCTAATGAGAGTAACTCTTCAAATCATACATTGTTTAATTTCCCTTCGTGCTTACCGAAGGATGATTGCTATGATGATTGTTATGATCCCGTTGATTCTTTTGAAATATCCCTTTTTGATGATGCTTGCTATGCTTGTGGCCAAGATGCCAATATGAATTATGCTTATGGAGATGAAATTTCTATAGTTCCTTATGTTAAACATGAAATTGTTGCTATTGCACCCACGCATGATAGTCCTAGTATCTATTTGAATTCTCCCGACTACACTATATCGGAGAAGTTTGCCCTTATTAAGGATTATATTGATGGGTTGCGTTTCAGTACTACACATGATGATTTTGATAGATATAATATGCATGTGCTTGCTGCTCCTACTTGCAATTATTATGAGAGAGGAACTACATCTCCTCCTCTCCATGTTTCCAATATGATAAAATTGCAAGAAATTGTTTATACTATGCATTGGCCTTTACTATGTGTGCATGAATTGTTCTTTTATGACATGCTAATGCATAGGAAGAGAGTTAGACTTCAAAATTACATGTTATATGTTGCTTTGTGCTCACTACTAAATCACAAATCATTGTTAATTAAAATTTGCTTTGATATACCTTGGGATCCGGGTGGATTCATTACTTGAGCACCTTATGCCTAGCTTAATGGCTTTAAAGAAAGCGCCGCCAGGGAGACAACCCAGAAGGTTTAGAGAGTCATTTATTTATGTTGAGTGCTTTTATATTGTTTAAAAACAAAAAATAAATAAAGAGGGGAACCCAAAACTTTTCAAAAAGGAAAGTGAAAGTGAGAGAGACAAGCATTCTTGAAGTGGGGGAGCTCCTTGAACTTTGTTCATGCTCACGGAAACTTTGTGAATCTTGATTACAGAAGCTTTTCAACAAAAATAATTTCCCCTTGTACAATTCCATTGTATTATAAAAATAATGTGCCAAGATTTGCCTTTAGGATGTTTACATTGCTTGTTGGTTTGTGTGGTGTAGAACAGAAACTTTGGCTGTAGTGCGCAATTTTACATTTTTTACTGGAACGTCAAACGGTTCTGAAACTTTTTGCACTGTATTTTTATAATTCTTTTTATTTTTCCAAATTTTTATAGAATTTTTGGAGTACCAGAAGAATGGTGAATGTTCAGATTACTACGGACTGTCCTGTTTAAGACAGATTCTGTTTTTGATGCATAGTTTGCTTGTTTTGATGAAACTATCAATTTTTATCGGTGGATTAAGCCAGGAAAAAGTTATATTACAGTAGCTACAATGCAAAAAAAAATATGAATTGGTTTGAAATAGTACTTAGTGTAGTGATTTGCTTTATTATACTAACGGATCTTACCGAACTTTCTGTTAAGATTTGTGCAATTGAAGTTTTCAAGTTTTGGGAGAGATCACGATGGATGAAGGAATAAGGAGTGGAAAAAGCCTAAGCTTGGGGATGCCTGAGGCACCCCAAGGAAATATTCCAGGACTCCCAAGCAACCAAGCTTGGGGATGCCCCGGAAGGCATCCCCTCTTTGTTCTAACAATCATCGGTAATTTTACTTGGAGCTATATTTTTATTCGTCACATGATATGCGTAAATCTTGGAGCGGTTTTTGCATTTAGTTTTCACTTTTCTTTTATGCAACATGCTGGTATGAGATAGTCCTTGGTTGATTTATAGAATGCTCATTGCACTTCACTTATATCTTTTGAGTATGGCTTTATAGAATGCTTCATGTGCTTCACTTATTATCTTTTGAAGTTTGGATTGCATGTTTCTCTTCACATAGAAAACCGCCATTTGTAGAATGCTCTTTTGCTTCACTTATATTTGTTAGAGCGTGGGCATGTCTTTTGTAGAAAGAATTAAACTCTCTTGCTTCACTTATATCTATTTAGAGAGATGACATGAATTGGTCATTCACATGGTTAGTCATAAAATCCTACATAAAACTTGTAGATCACTGAATATGATATGTTTGATTCCTTGCAATAGTTTTGCGATATAAAGATGGTGATATTAGAGTCATGCTAGTGGGTATTTGTGGATTGCAGAAATACTTGTGTTGAAGTTTGTGATTCCTGTAGCATGCTCGTATGGTGAACCGTTACGTAAGGAAGTTGGAGCATGAGGTATTTATTGATTGTCTTCCTTATGAGTGGTGGTCAGGGATGAGCGATGGTCTTTTCCTAGCAATCTATCCCCCTAGGAGCATGCGCGTAGTACTTTGTTTCGATGACTAATAGATTTTTGCAATAAGTATGTGAGTTCTTTATGACTAATGTTGAGTCCATTGATTATACGCACTCTCACCCTTCCATCATTGATAGCCTCTTCGGTATCATGCATTGCCCTTTCTCACCTCGAGAGTTGGTGCAAACTTCGCCGGTGCATCCAAACCCCGTGATATGATGCGCTCTATCACACATAAGCCTCCTTATATCTTCCTCAAAACAGCCATCATACCTGCCTATCATGGCATTTCCATAGCCATTCCGAGATATATTGCCATGCAACTTCCATTATCATCATATACATGACTTGAGCATTCATTTTCATATTGCTTTGCATGAGCGTAAGATAGCTAGCATGACGTTTTCATGGCTTGTCCATTTTTTGATGTCATTGCTATGCTAGATCATTGCACATCCCGGTACACCGCCGGAGGCATTCATATAGAGTCATATCTTTGTTCTAGTATCGAGTTGTAATATTGAGTTGTAAGTAAATAAAAGTGTGATGATCATCATTATTAGAGCATTGCCCCATGAAAAAAAGAAGAAAGAAAGAGAGGCCAAAGAAGCCTAAAATAAAAAAGGGGGCCAAAGAAGCCCGCCAAAAAAAGGGGGCAATGTTACTATCCTTTTACCACACTTGTGCTTCAAAGTAGCACCATGTTCTTCATATAGAGAGTCTCTGGAGTTATCACTTTTATATACTAGTGGGAATTTTCATTATAGAACTTGGCTTGTATATTCCGATGATGGGCTTCCTCAAATGCCCAAGATCTTCATGAGCAAGCACGTTGGATGCACACCCACTTAGTTTCAGTTTGAGCTTTCATACACTTATAGCTCTTAGTGAATCCGTTGCATGACAATCCCTACTCCTCGCATTGACATCAATTGATGGGCATCTCCATAGCCCATTGATTAGCCGCGTCGATGTGAGACTTTCTTCCTTTTTGTCTTCTCCACACAACCTCCACCATCATATTCTATTCCACCTATAGTGCTATGTCCATGGCTCACGCTCATATATTGCGTGAAAGTTGAAAAGGTTTGAGAACGTCAAAAGTATGAAACAATTGCTTGGCTTGTCATCGGGGTTGTGCATGATTTGAATGCTTTGTGTGGTGAAGATGGAGCATAGCCAGACCATATGATTTTGTAGGGATAACTTTCTTTGGCCATGTTATTTTGAAAAGACATGATTGCTTTATTAGTATGCTTGAAGTATTATTGTCTTAATGTCAAAAGATAGACTATTGCTTTGAATCACTCGTGTCTTAATATTCATGCCATGATTAGATTACATGATCAAGAATATGCTAGGTACCATTCCACATCAAAAATTATCTTTTTTATCATTTACCTACTCGAGGACGAGCATGAATTAAGCTTGGGGATGCTGATACGTCTCCGTCGTATCTATACTTTTTGATTGTTCCATGCCAATTTTATACAACTTTCATATACTTTTGGCAACTTTTTATACTATTTTTGCGACTAACATATTGATTAAGTGCCCAGTGCCAGTTCCTATTTGTTGCATGTTTTTTGTTTCACATAAAGTCCATATCAAACGGAGTCCAAACGGGATATAAACTGATGGAGATTTTTTTTGGAATATATATGAATTTTGGGAAGTGAAATCAATACGAGCCGATGCTCGAGGGGCCCACGAGGCAGGGGCGCGCCCCAGGGTGGCAGGCGCGCCCCTGACCCTCGTGGCCACCCCGTAAGTCGGTTGGTGCCCTTCTTTCGCCGCAAGAGAGCTAATACCCAGATAAAAATCGTGTCCAACATTCAGCCCAATCGAAGTTACGGATCTGCGGGAATATAAGAAACGGTGAAAGGGCAGAATCTGGAATGCAGAAACAGAGAGAGACAGAGAGACAGGTCCAATCTCGGAGGGGTTCTCGCCCTTCCGCCGCCACGGAGGCCATGGACCAGAGGGAAAACCCTTCTCCCATCTAGGGAGAAGGTCAAGGAAGAAGAAGAAGAAGGGGGGCTCTCTCCCCCTCTCTCCCGGTGGCACTGAACGCCACTGGGGCCATCATCACCGCAATCTACACCAACACCTCCGTCATCTTCACCAACATATTCATCACCTTCCCCCATCTATCTACAGCGGTCCACTCTCCCGCAACCCGTTGTACCCTCTACTTGAACATGGTGCTTTATGCTTCATATTATTATCCAATGATGTGTTGCCATCCTATGATGTCTAAGTAGATTTTCGTTGTCCTATCGGTAATTGGTGAATTGCTATGATTGGTTTAATTGGCTTGTGGTTATTTTGTTGTCCTTTGGTGCCCATCATTCAAGCGCGTGCGTGGATCACACCATAGGGTTAGTTGTATGTTGATAGGACTATGTATTGGAGGACAAAAGTGACAGAAGCTTCTACCTAGCATAGAAATTGATGCATACGGGTTTGAAGGGGGACCAATATATCTTAATGCTATGGTTGGGTTTTACCTTAATGAACGTTAGTAGTTGCGGATCCTTGCTAATAGTTCCAACCATAAATGCATAGATTCCAAGTCAGGGATGACATGCTAGCAGTGGCCTCTCCCACATAAAACTTGCTATCGCTCTAGTAAAGTAGTCAATTGCTTAGGGACAATTTCGCAACTCCTACCACCACTTTTGCACACTCGCTATACTAACTTTATTGCTTCTTTACTTAAAACAGACCCTAGTTTTTATTTATGTGCTCTTTATATTCTTGCAAACCTATCCCGTTACACCTACAAAGTACTTCTAGTTTCATACTTGTTCTAGGTAAAGCGAACGTTAAGTATGCGTAGAGTTGTATCGGTGGTCGATAAAACTTGAGGGAATATTTGTTCTACCTTTAGCTCCTCGTTGGGTTCGACACTCTTACTTATCGAAAGAGGCTACAATTGATCCCCAATACTTGTGGGTTATCAGTGCTTGCGGCTGAACCCAAGATGAAGCGCGGCTGCGACCACCTGGAGTCATCCAAGGGCAGTCGCCCATTCCGCGTCTTCCACAACGTGCACAACCACAACACCAATGACTGCCAAGAGCTCAGGGCCATCCGCGACGGGTGCCTGGTCATCGCGCCGAGCGCAACAACCGAGGCTACGGCCATGGAGGAGGCCGAGGCGGAGGACAATGGGACAACCGCGACTCCTGTCAGGACTGGTGCGATCAACCTCGTGAGGACTGCTGGTAGGGCCACCTCATGAGGGTCCCTGGAGGGATCAGTGTCGGTGTCAAAACCGGTGGATCTCGGGTATGGGGTCCCTAACTGTGCGTCTAGGATCGATGGTAACAGGAGACGAGGGACACAATGTTTACCCAGGTTCGGACCCTCTCTATGGAGGTAAAACCCTACATCCTGCTTGATTGATATTGATGAATATGAGTGTTACAAGAGTGGATCTACCACGAGATCGTAATGACTAAACCCTAGAAGTCTAGCCTATGTGGGTATGATAATGAGTATATGTGGTGTCCTTTCCGGACTACCCCATTCGGTTTAAATAGACACCAAGGGGATCTAGGGTTTACATGGAGTCGGTTACATAAGAAGGGATCTTCGGTCGCCAATCTTGCCTTCCATGCCAAGTAGAGTCCAATCCGGACACAGTGTAGTCTTCGGCTGTCATGTCTTCACAGCCCATCAGTCCGGCCCATGGATAACAGGCCGGAAGCCCGAGGGCCCCTTAGTCCAGGACTCCCTTAGTAGCCCCTGAACCTGACTTTTAATGATGAGGAGTCCGGCGCGTTGATTGTCTTCGACATTGTAAGGTGGGTTCCCCTTTTTCCGAACTCCAAGATAGTCCTCGGATGCAATGATAGTATCCTGACATGTTACGCACAGCATACACAACCGCAGAGAGAATATAATATTTGCACAAATCAACTCGACATCACGGCTGTCCGGTTATAATTTCGAACCGTTTTTCTTCTGCCATCCTATGTTTCGAGACGTGGTTTCTATTGGCACGTCTTGTCGAAACAGAGATCGTGCCCCCTTATTGCGGGATTCTCATCAATGCGGGCATGGGTAACTCAACTGTGCCGTTTATACAGTCCTAGGAAACATGCGAACCCTAAGGAGAGTGAGGAGGCGTTTAATATCTGCTGCCTTTATAAGGGGATAAGGGTTCCCTCTTCCTCTCCTCATGCTCTCTCTCTGTCTCCGCCTTTTTGGTCTCAGGCTCCAATGCCCAAGCTCTCATCTCCTTTCCACTCAAGCAACCATGTCCGGATCTAGTGGTCAGGGCAAGTGGATGGTCTCCTCCGTCAAGGAGGAGGACATTACTAAGCTCCGGGCAGCCAGATATTTGGCGAAGGAGACCGCCCATCGTCTACCAGCCAAGGGACAAGTTGTCCCCACGCCGGAGCCCACAGAGAGGGTGGTATTCATCCCCCATTTCTTCTGCGGGCTAGGGTTTCCACTCCACCCCTTCGTCCGCGAGCTGATGTATTACTACGGGATAGATTTCCATGATATGTCCCCGAATTCCTTCCCCAACATCTCAGCGTTCATCGTCGTGTGCGAGGCCTTCCTCCACGTCCATCCCCACTTCGGGTTGTGGCTCAAAGTCTTGAACGTGAAGCCGAAGGTGGTGGAGGGATAACACGCGGAGTGCGGAGGGGCCATGATGAGCAAGCTAGCCAACGTCTCATGGCCCATAGGCACCTTTATTGAGACAATAAAGGAATGGCAGAAGCAATGGTTCTATATTACAGAACCTCGCGGCACCACCTGGGCCGCTGCTGCTGAATTCCGCTCCAGCGCTCCCATGCGACTCACCTCCTGGGTAGAGAAGAGTCCAGACTGGTGTGCACCTGACGAGCTGATAGTGCTGCAGACGCGCGTTCAAAGCATGGTGACCAAGGACATCAAGCTTGTCGACATTATCCAGGTGATGCTAATCCGCCGGATTCTTCCGTGCTAGCGCCGCAGCTGCCCTTTATGGGAGTTCAATTCGAAGAAGGACCAGACCCTGAGAAGGCTCTTCGACACTTCTCATGAAGGGGCCTGGAAGTTGCTCTTTAAGGGCGACGAGAAGCCACCGGCCACGGACTCAGACCGTGGTCACAATTGTAACCGCCCCGCCATCGAGGTATGTTACTTTTGACGTATTCCCAACTAAAATGTTTCAAGGATGATGTCTGAGATCTTAGTATTGCTCTCTCAGGATTGGGTGGAGAGGGCAAAGCGGATCGAGTATCCGGCTCCGTTGCCCGAAGAACCAGTCATCCCACGCTTGGCGAGGATGCTGATACTGACGCCATATACGGCGCCGGAGAAGAAGTCCAAGAAGAAAGCCAAGGGGGCCAAGAGTGGCCCCCGTTGCAAGGGCACTTCAGACGCGACATCCGAAGATGACGAGGCCCATTCCTCCGTCCCTGAGGACAACGACGAGGAAGAGGAGGAAAACAACCCTCCTCCCGAGGAGAAGAAAAATAAGAGGGTGGCCTCGACACATCTGCAGGTGCAAGCGCCCAAAAAGGGGAAGGGCGCCCCAGCGGTCGACACCGCATGGGACGTCGATAGTAGTCCGGAACGTCGCGCCCGCACTAGGCCCCAGGCCGCATCGTAAGTGACATGGCTTATTTACGCGCACATCCGGCCCTTCCTTTTTATTATGCTAATATGGTTAATCCACACTATCGTAGTCCGGCCCGTGACCTTATCCAGCGATCCTCATCTGGAGGTTCGTTGGCTCTGTCGGAGATGGCGAGCATGTCGCCACCGCCTGCTTACTCATCCGGGGCCAGGGACGACACCAAAGTGTTATCCCTGAGGACCGCTCCGAAGGGAGGAGCCCAGGATGTTGTCTGGGAGGCACCACAAGGCGGGAGCTCCACTGCCGGACACATGGGGGAATCAATCCCCATGGAGACTGGCGAAGAGGGCCGTATCCAGTTCGGCCATCAGCCGAATATGATTTCGGAGACCAATGTGGCTCCAGAATCGGGCAAGCAGCCTCCTTTGAAGGAGGGGGTGCGTCACTTCTACTGGTGGCTGTTGTCCATCCAGGAGCGCCAGATGACCTGATGGGGGCGCTACGAAGCGCCTCCATCATGGACGAGCACCGTATCCTTATGGGTGCGGTGATCGAGAAGGTTCAATCCACCAAGAGCGGACTGAATGAAGCCTCCAGAAGTGATGACCGACAAGTATAGGGGATCTATCGTAGTCCTTTCGATAAGTAAGAGTGTTGAACCCAACGAGGAGCAGAAGGAAATGATAAGCGTTTTTCAGCAAGGTATTCTCTGCAAGTACTGAAATAAGTGGTAACAGATAGTTTTGTGATAGGATAATTTGTAACGAGCAACAAGTAACAAAAGTAAATAAAGTGCAGCAAGGTGTCCCAATACTTTTTTTAGCAAAGGACAAGCCTGGACAAACTCTTATATAAGGAAAAGCGCTCCCGAGGACACATGGGAATATCGTCAAGCTAGTTTTCATCATGTTTCATATGATTCGCGTTCGGTACTTTCATAATTTGACATGTGGGTGGACCGGTGCTTGAGTGTTGTTCTTACTTGAACAAGCATCCCACTTATGATTAACCTCTATTGCAAGCATCCACAACTACAACAAAAGTATTAAGGTAAACCTAACCATAGCATGAAACATATGGATCCAAATCAGCCCCTTACGAAGCAACGCATAAACTAGGGTTTAAGCTTCTGTCACTATAGCAACCCATTATCTACTTATCACTTCCCAATGCCTTCCTCTAGGCCCAAATAATGGTGAAGTGTTATGTAGTCGACGTTCACATAACACCACTAGAGGCTAGACAACATACATCTCATCAAAATATCGAACGAATACCAAATTCACATGACTACTAATAGCAAGACTTCTCCCTTGTCCTCGGGAACAAACGTAACTACTCACAAAGCATATTCATGTTCATAATCAGAGGGGTAATAATATGCATAAAGGATCTGAACATATGATCTTCCACCAATTAAACAAACTAGCATCAACTACAAGGAGTAATTAACACTACTAGCAACCTACTAGCACCAATCCCGGACTTGGAGACAAGAATTGGATACAAGAGATGAACTAGGGTTTTGAGATGAGATGGTGCTGATGAAGATGTTGATGGAGATTGCCCTCTCCCGATGAGAGGAGCATTGGTGATGACGATGGCGATGATTTCCTCCTCCGGGAGGGAAGTTTCCCTGGCAAAACAACTCTGCCGGAGCTCTAGATTGGATCCGCCAAGGTTCCGCCTTGTGGCGGCGGAGTTTCATCCCGAAAGGTTGCCTTTGATTTTTTTCTCGACGAAAGACTTCATATAGCAGAAGATGGTCATTAGAGAGCCACCAGGGGGCCCACGAGGTAGGGGGCGTGCCCTAGGGGGGGCGCCCCCACCCTCGTGGACAGGGTGTGGGCCCCCTGGTCTTCATATTTGGCGAGGATTTTTCATTATTTATTATAAGGTATTCCGTAGATTTTCAGCACTTTTGGAGTTGTGCAGAATAGGTCACTAATATTTGCTCCTTTTCCAGCCCAGAATTCCAGCTGCCGACATTCTCCCTCCTTATGTAAACCTTGTAAAATAAGAGAGAATAGCCATAAGTATTGTGACATAATGTGAAATAACAGCCCATAATGCAATAAATATCAATATAAAAGCATGATGCAAAATGGACGTATCAACTCCCCCAAGCTTAGACCTCATTTGTCCTCAAGCAAAAGCTGATAACAATAAATATGTCCCCATGTTTAGAGGTAGAGGTGTCGATAAAAATAAAATACGGACATGAAGGCATCATGATTATTCTCATAACAGCAACATATATAGATATTGTCATATGATTACTTATGTTCAAGTGATGATCTATTCAACAATGCAAAAGTATGAATGAGAAACCTTATTGAGAACCAACAAACTATAATCTCAATCATTGAAGCAATTGCAATTTATCATAACATCAGAAAGAGTCTATGTCAGAGCTAAAAAGCAAGTGCACATACTAAAGTATCATCTAGTCCTTCATAATTGCTAACACTCACGCAATACTTGTGGTTACGGAGTTTTAATCGAACACAGAGAAAGATAGGGACTTATAGTTTTGCCCCACAACCTTTTACCTCAAGGGTAATGTCAACAATAATAACTCATGCCCCCCTACATCCAATTAGATATATCTATCAGGATCTTTCCAACATGCTGGGCTTGCCAAAGGATAAAATGAAAAGGGGAGAGGTGAAGATCACCATGACACTTGCATAAGGTAGAAGATAATAATAAAAGATAGGCCCTTCGCAGAGGGAAGCAGAGGTTGCCATGCGCTTTTATGGTTGGATGCACAAAATCTTAATGCGAAAGAACGTCACTTTATATTGCCCCTTGTGATATGAACCTTTATTATGCAGTCCGTCGCTTTTATATTTCCACATCACAAGATCATGTAAATCTTATTTCTCCCACACTAATCATACATATTTAGAGCAATTCTTATTGCTTTGCACTGATGACAACTTACTTGAAGGATCTTACTCAATCCATAGGTAGATATGGTGGACTCTCATGGCAAAACTGGTTTAAGGGTACTTGGAAGCACAAGTAGTATCTCTGCTTGGTGCTGAGAATTTGGCTAGCAAGAGGGGGAAAGGCAAGCTCAAGATGTTGGATGATCCATGACAACACACTTTATCTCACATATAAGAAAACATAACCCATTACATTGTATTCCTTGTCCAACATCAACTCTTTAGCATGTCATATTTTGATGAGTGCTCCCAATCATAAAAGATGTCAATAATAGTATATTTATATGTGAATCCTCTCTTTCCTTATTACTTCCTATTAATTGCAACGATGACCAAAGCTATGTCTGCCAACTCCCAACAACTTTTAATCGTCACACTCTTTCTATGTGAAGTCATTACTATCAATAAGATCATATTAACTTTTGTTTCTTCTTATTCTTTTTCTCTTTTCTTTTATTCACCCAAGATCATAGCACGGAAATCAAGCCCTTGACTCAACACTAATCTTTATTATATAGCTCACAGACTCGATTACATAGAGAGATCATAAGGCAAAACACAAAACTATATCATGCCATAAACTTTATTCTACTAGATCAAAATACTACTAATAGAATCGAACTAAGGAAAACGGTAAAGATAAGAGTTGTGATTGTGATACGATACCGGGGCACCTCCCCCAAGCTTGGCGGTTGCTAAGGGGAGTGCCCATACCCATGTGATTATATCTCCTTGGTTGGTGAAGAAGGTGGAGGTGTTGTTGATGATGCGGGCTTGTCATCCATCTTCCAAGGCATAGGTTCACCATCATAGAAGGATGATCGAGTCTCCGGAATCCTTGAATCTGCAGCCAAACTCATTCTTTTGAATCTATATTCATACTCACAGTTTTGGTTTTGCAGGTCATATATTTGGGCTTGGAGGTGCTCGATCTTCTCATGTAGCTTGAAGATGGCCTCCTCGGTGTTCTTAGCATCCGGCTTGTAGTTGTTAGTGAACTCCATGAGCATCGTGTGGCTAGCGTTGATTCCATGCTCCACCATCCCCGGCACTTGAAAACTTGTTGCTCCATTGCTTCGAGCCTTGTCGCCACGCTTCCGGTTCCCTTTGGCCCCTCAGCATCGCGGATGTGCAGCAACCCATCATGCATCTCGATGGTTTGAGGGTGTCGCAGCACCTCCATGAGGTAAGGGTTGATGATCTTCTCGAAGAACTTGTCCTTGGAAGCACTTGGGGACGTCATGATAATCTAGATCTGTCAGAAAAACAGCTCAAAACAAGAACAGAGAATATTTGCATGATACGGGAGTAAAAACCTTCAGGAGAATATATAGTAAATTTTTATCGACCAAAATACGTATCATGCAAGAAAACGGAGTCCGGAAGGCACGCGGGGTGCTCACGAGGTAGGGGGGCGCGCCCAGGGGGTAGGGCGCGCCCTCCACCCTCGTGGGGCCCTCGTGTCCTTCCCGGACTACTACTTAATTTTCTATTTTTCTAAATATTCCAAAACGGAGAAATATTGCCTTAAAAACTGTTTTGGAATCGGTTTACTTACCGTACCACATACCTATTCCTTTTCGGAGTCTGAAACGTTCTCGAAAGTGTCCCTTATGTATTCCTCCGGGGTTACAGTTTCAATAATATTGGTTTCAACATTTATGGGATTACCTGAGATATAATGTTTGATTCTTTGACCGTTTACCACCTTCGGATTTGTGCCTTCGAAGTTGTTGATTTTTATGGCACCGGAACGATAGACCTCCTCAATAACATAGGGGCCTTCCCATTTAGAGAGAAGTTTACCTGCAAAAAATCTTAAACGAGAGTTGTATAGCAATACATAATCACCTACATTAAACTCACGCTTTTGTATCCTTTTGTCATGCCATCTTTTAACCTTTTCTTTAAACAACTTGGCATTTTCATAAGCTTGGGTTCTCCATTCATCAAGAGAGCTAATATCAAATAACCTCTTTTCACCGGCAAGTTTGAAATCATAATTGAGCTCTTTAGTAGCCCAATATGCCTTATGTTCTAGTTCGAGAGGTAAGTGACATGCTTTTCCATATACCATTTTATACGGAGACATACCCATAGGATTTTTATATGCAGTTCTATAGGCCCATAATGCATCATCAAGTTTCTTGGACAAATTCTTTCTAGACCTATTGACAGTCTTTTGCAAAATTAATTTGAGTTCTCCATTACTCAATTCTACTTGACCACTAGACTGTGGGTGATACGGAGATGCAATTCTATGATTGACGTCGTATTTAGCAAGCATTTTATGGAAAGCACCATGAATAAAATGTGAACCACCATCAGTCATTAAATATCTAGGGACTCCAAACCTCGGAAAAATAACTTCTTTAAGCATTTTAATAGAAGTGTTATGATCAGCACTACTAGTTGGAATAGCTTCTGCCCACTTAGTAACGTAATCAATAGCAACTAAAATATGTTTATATCCATTAGAGGCAGAAAAAGGTCCCATATAATCAAAGCCCCAAACATCAAATGGTTCAATAATAAGTGAATAATTCATAGGCATTTCTTGAGGTCTACTAATATTAACAATTCTTTGACATTCATCACAAGATAGGACAAACTTACGGGCATCTTGGAAGAGAGTAGGCCAATAAAATCGGATTGCAATACCTTATGTGTAGTTCTATCTCCCACGTGGTGTCCTCCATAAGTTTCAGAGTGGCACTTGCGTAGGATCTGTTCCTGTTCATGCTCAGGTACACAATGTCTAATAACACCATCTACTCCTTCTTTATAAAGATGTGGGTCATCCCAAAAGTAATGTCTCAAATCATAGAAGAACTTCTTCTTTTGTTGGTATGTGAAGCTACGTGGTATAAATTTAGCAACTATGTAATTAGCATAATCAGCATACCAAGGGGTACTACGAGAAGTACTTATGACATTTAATTGTTCATCAGGAAAGTTATCATCAATAGGTAGTGGGTCATCAGGAACATTCTCTAACCTAGATAAGTTGTCTGCAACAGGGTTTCAGCTCCTTTTCTATCAACAATATGCAAATCAAATTCTTGTAGCAAGAGAACCCATCTAATAAGTCTAGGTTTAGCATCTTTCTTCTCCATAAGATATTTAATAGCAGCATGATCAGTGTGGATAGTTACTTTAGAATCAACAATATAAGGTATGAACTTATCACAAGCAAATACAACTGCTAAAAGTTCTTTTTCAGTAGTAGCATAATTTGTTTGAGCATTGTCTAGGGTCAATGTATAACATTTAATTTCTTATCAACTCTTTTCCCTAAAACAGCACCTACAGCATAATCGCTAGCATCACACATAATTTCAAAGGGTAAATTCCAATCAGGTGGCTGAACAATAGGTGCAGAGACTAATGCTTTCTTAAGTATTTCAAATGCTTCTACACAATCATCATCAAAGACAAATGGTATATCTTTTTGTAATAAATTAGTTAGAGGCCGAGATTTTTTTGGTAAGTCCTTAATGAACCTCCTATAAAATCCATCGTGACCAAGGAAACTTCTTATACCTTTGATGTCCTTAGGACATGGCATCTTTTCAATAGCATCAACCTTGGCTTTATCAACTTCAATACCTCTTTCAGAAACTTTATGCCCCAAGACAATACCTTCATTAACCATAAAGTGGCACTTTTCCAAATTCAAGACAAGATTAGTTTCTTCACATCTCTACAAAACTCGATCAAGATTGCTCAAGCAATCATCAAAAGAAGATCCATAGACGGAAAAGTCGTCCATGAAAACCACACAAATCTTTTCACAAAAGTCAGAGAATATAGCCATCATGCATCTTTGAAAGGTAGCAGGTGCATTACATAAACCAAAATGCATATGTCTATAAGCAAAAGTACCAAAAGGGCATGTAAAAGTAGTCTTTGATTGATCTTTAGCCGACACAGGTATTTGAGAGAAACCAGAATAACCATCTAGAAAGCAGTAATGTGTATGTTTGTATAATCTTTCTAGCATTTGATCGATAAAATTTAAGGGGTAATGATCTTTCTTAGTAGCCTTATTCAATTTGCGGAAATCAATTACCATCCTATAACCTGTAATAATTCTTTGTGGAATCAATTCATCTTTATCATTAGGAACAATAGTAATACCTCCCTTCTTAGGGACACAATGAATAGGACTTACCCACTGACTATCAGCAACGGGATAAATTGTACCTGCCTCCAGAATCTTTAGTATTTCTTTTCTTACCACTTGTCGGTGTCAAAACCGGCGGATCTCGGGTAGGGGGTCCCGAACTGTGCGTCTAGGCCGGATGGTAACAGGAGGCAAGGGACACAAAGTTTTACCCAGGTTCGGGCCCTCTCGGTGGAGGTAAAACCCTACGTCCTGCTTGATTAATATTGATGATATGGGTAGTACAAGAGTAGATCTACCACAAGATCGGAGAGGCTAAACCCTAGAAGCTAGCCTATGGTATGATTGTTGTTCTGTATGTTGTCCTACGGACTAAAACCCTCCGGTTTATATAGACACCGGATAGGGTTAGGGTTACACAAAGTCGGTTACAATGGTAGGAGATCTACGTATCCGTATCGCCAAGCTTGCCTTCCACGCCAAGGAAAGTCCCTTCCGGACACGGGACGAAGTCTTCAATCTTGTATCTTCATAGTCCAGGAGTCCGGCTGAAGGTATAGTCCGGCCATCCGGACACCCCCTAATCTAGGACTCCCTCAGTAGCCCCTGAACCAGGCTTCAATGACGACAAGTCCGGCGCGCAGATTGTCTTCGGCATTGCAAGGCGGGTTCCTCCTCCAAGTACTTCATAGAAGATTTTGAACACAAATATAGTGTCTGGCTCTGCAAAATAAGTTTCCACATATTGCCATAGAGAGAATAATATTTACACAAATCTAATTTGCTGACGTATTTCGTAGTGTGACACACCACGACCAAGCCTTTATCCGAGTCGTTTCATTATCCCACCTCAGCGCGTCATGCGAGGTGGTTTCCTTGGCACGTCTTGTTAAAGCAGAGATCATGTCCCCTTATTCCGGGTTTCTCATCAATACGGGCGTGGGTAACGCAACCGCGCCATTGATTACGGCGCTTGGAGATAAGCGAGTTTTCCCAGGCTGGTGGGGACACGTAGTTGCGTCCACCCATATAAGGGGATAAGCATCCACCTTTTCACCTACGCCTTCTTCCTCCCTTGCTTATCCATTCTCGCGCACTCGAGCTCCAGCGCCCAAGTCTGCACTCCCCACCTCAACCTTTTCCAGCCATGTCCGGAGCGGGAGGCAAGTGGATGGTCTCCTCCGTCACGGAGGGACACATCAAAAAACTGAGGAAGGCCGGATACTTGTCCAATGACATCGCGTACCAGCTTCCCGAAAAGGGGCAGCTCCTCCCCACCCCAAGGCCCCATGAGAGGGTAGTGTTCCTTCCCCACTTCCTCCGCGGACTGGGCTTTCCGATCCACCCATTCGTCCGGGGACTCATGTTCTACTACGGCCTGGATTTCCATGATCTAGCCCCGAACTTCATCCTCAATATCTCGACGTTTATCGTCGTGTGCGAGGCTTTCCTCTTCATCCGCCCCCATTTCAGCCTATGGCTCAAGACTTTCAATGTCAAGCCGAAGGTGGTGCGCGGCAACCAGGCGGAGTGCGGAGGCGCCATGGTGGGCAAGATGCCCAACGTCTTATGGCACGAGGGCTCCTTTGTGGAGACCCTGAAGTGGTGGCAACTGGGGTGGTTTTACATCACCGAGCCGTGCGACCCTGAGTGGGTCGCAGCCCCCGAGTTCCGGTCCGGACCCCCAACGCGGCTCACGTCCTGGAAAGAGACGGGCTTGTCGTGGGGCAACAAAGGAGAGGTGACTGGACTGAAAACATGCATCCAAACCCTGGTGGACAAGTAGCTCAAGCTTGTCAACGTAGTCCAGGTTATGCTCATCCGCCTGATCCTCCCGTGTCAACGACGGGCCTTCAATCTGTGGGAGTTCAACTCGGCATAGCACCGAACTCTGAGCAGGCTCTTTGACACGACATATGAAGATGCCTGGAAGGTGCTTTTCAAGGGCGCCGAGGCTCCCGCATCCGCTACCGAGGATCACGGATTCAGCGCGCAGCGTCACGCTAGCGCGGTAAGTTGTTTGTACCTTTTACAGGGTATTAGTTTTCCATAGTTTACCTGAATGTGGGATCTAAGCTCCTTTACCTTTGACAGAGTTGAAAGGCGAAGTCCAGACAGATCGATTGTCCGGCTCCTTTGCCCGAAGACCTAGCCGATGCCCGCTTGGCGAAGCTGCTGGTTCCGGCACCCTATGTGGTGCCGGAGAAGAAGGCCATGAAGAAGGCCACGGGGACTCGAAAGAGTGCCCGGCTCCAGGAGGTGTCGGGTTCATCATCCGACGGCTCCGAGGCGCATTCCTCCCATGAAAACGAGGAGGAAGAAGAAGAGACCTCTCCACCTCCAGCGAGAGGAGAGAAGAAAAGGAAGGCCGCCCTCTCTGGGGAGGCCGAAGGGTCCAAGAAGGGGAAAACCCTTCCTCCGGACTACTCCACCGATGCCGATGACGGCGGAGAAGAGTGGCCGCTCAAGGCCAAGCTCCTGGCGAAATCGTAAGTATCTGGATACCAGAGTAATTCATAGTATTCCTTTATTGCACAGCTTTCCCTTATGTCGAATATGATTATGCAGCCCACCCAAAGACCGGCTCGACGCATCGTCGAGCGGTTCACTGGACTCGTCGGATGTGAATTCGCTTCCGACGGCTTCCTCCCCCCGCCCTACGGACGATGCCGAAGTGTTGTCTCAACAGGTTCCAAGCCGGGAGGAGGTGGTCCTGGAAGCGCCACAAGGCGACCTCCCGGACTCCAGGAGTAAAGGGGATAAAACCCCCCAGGGCTCCAAGTCCGGCTCAAGGCCGGACACCGCTCCGGAACCTTCAAAGGTTCCAGAGTCCGGCGTGCAACCTCATTCCAAGAGGAGCAAGCCCACTGTGCCAGTGACCCCCGTCCAACCGGGGGCGCCGGACAATCTGTTGGAGGTGCTCGAAGGCGCCTCCATCGATGGGGAGCACCGCACTATTATGAGTGCGGTGGTCCAGAAGGTTCAGTCCACCAAGAGCGGACTGACTGAAGCTTGTACTAGCCTTTTAACAGGCTTTGAGGTAAGTAAAGAATGTGTAAATAATATTACCGCATAGATAGTAGCCCCTGATGCTCTGTTTGGTGTTCGGGAAGAAAAGCCGAATAGAGGATCAAATAAAATTCGCAGGAGTCTAACAAAAAGGAATCAATATGCGTATGCAGGCTTCCCTGCTGGCGTCCGTCGCACTGACTGCGGAAGTGGACACGCTAAAGCAGAACCTCGAGCAGTCCGAGCAAGAGCTCGGGCGTGCCAAGAAGCAGCTCGAGGACAATGAAGGTAAGAAATACCTTGTTTAAATATATATAAAAAGGTGCAATTGCAAAGAATGACAGGATTATCGTGGCTATTGTAGGGGCCACGTCTGAGGTGGCGACCCTTAAGCAAGCGCTGGTCGAGGCCGAGAAGAGGGCGGCCACGGAGCGCACCGAGCGGGAGAAGTATGAGGCCCAGGTTGGAAAGGTGCGGCAAGAGCTCTAGGCTCTCATGAAAAAACATGAGAGTTTGGAGCTTGACTCAAAGACGCAAGCGTCCGAGCTCGCAGCGGCGATTGAAAATGCCAAGTCTGCCAAGGCCGAATCCCAGAAGGCCCTCCAGGAGTTGGATGAGGTGAAAAAGATAGCGGCGGGTAAGGCATTCTTTATGCAAAGCAAACAGATAAATGTGAGTTACGTGTTACTTACCCGAATCCGGAGCTCTCCAGGAGCGTTCGCAGATCTTCCCCGGAGTGTGTCCGATGCCTCCGCATTCTATCGAGCCGAGGAGGGCAGCTCGACAGAGAAGGTGTTCTGGTCTCAGTATGTTGAGGCCGGACACCCCGTGCCCCTGAGCGACCAGCTGAAGCAACTGGTCGAGCTCCACAAGGCGGCCGAACAGTCCATGAAGGGCCTCATAGTTCGGCTGTGGCCTGGAGAGGCTCTGCCTGGGAGCTATTTCGGGCTGGTGCGGCGGCTGGTGGGGGCCTGTCCGAGGCTCGAAGTCATCAAGCGCTCCGTCTGCATTGAAGGTGCCCGTAGGGCCCTTGCCCGTGCTAAGGTGCACTGGGGCAAGCTGGATGCTGATAAGCTTGTGAAGGACGGGCCACCGCCGGGGAAAGAGCATCGCAAGCCCGAGAATTACTATAAGTGTAACATCCCAAATTTTCAATTTGGAATGTTATACATTAGATCATCACTGCATACCATATTTTATTTTGCATTTTGGTTGATCCTAGAAATTCTACGCAACTCAATGACCCACGGGGAGAGTTGGGGATTTTGTTATTTTCATATTTGAGTTTTCTCAAATTTTGAGAATAGGATCATTTGATTTTATTTATTTTATCATCAATTATTTCTACTACAAAAATATGAGAGAGGGAATAAAATGACTTTCCCAAAATAAAGAAATATTGAGGATTTAATAATAAAATCAAATAGGATTTTATTTCGGAGTTTTTCTGTGTTTTATTCGAATTTAGGAAAAATGTAAGTTTTTCAAAATTGCATTTAGGTCCCAAATAAATGTTCACCTTGTGCGGCTTGATTTTAGAAGCCCGTGAAAATTTATTTCAGATTTTTTGGAGTCCGTTTAGTATTTCTTTTTATTTTTCTTCTGCGCGTAATTAATTAAAAAAACGAACCGACCTACGGGCCGTGTCCGGCTAGGACTCTGGCCCGAGGTGGCTTTATAAGCCGGCCCAGCCCCAGGGGAACCCTAGCCCCGAGCCGCCCCAGCCGCCCGACCCCGCCGCCGCCGCCTGGACCGCCACCGCCGCCTGCGCGCCGCCGCCGCCGCGCCGCTCGGCGCTCGCCGCCCGCAGCCGCCGCCCGCCGTCGCCGCCCATGCGCCGCCCCGCCGGAGCCGCCGCCCCACCCGCACGCTCGCCGAGGTTTGCCGCCGCCACGAAATCCGTGCCCGATTTTTTTAGAAAACCGATCGGTTTTCCGTCGGTTTTTTTAGATTCGGTATTTTTTAAATAGATCGGTTTTCCGGTTTATTTAAATAGCGAGCGTTAGTCCGTTCGTTCGTTCTAGCGAACGTTCGTCGTTTTTCTTTTTCTTGGATTAAATCCGCGATTTTTCTGATCGCGATTCCTGATCCGATTGTTTAGTGTAACTTTTTGCTCATTTATCGGAATCAGGCGATTCAAGCGCCTGGAGTTTCGTCTCGAAACCCTCTATCCGTTTAACCAACTAAAACAAGATTTTGCTACTGTAAAATTTGCCCTAGATTCAGATTAGTAGAACGAAGTTGTTTACTTTCGCCGTTTGACTTTCGTTGCTTCGTTCGATTTGATTCTTTTTGCCAACCGGAGTTCTTGAGTTGAACCTTCTGGTTAGATCTCTTATTTGAGTTTTACCTGTGCATTAGTTGAGTACTTATTGGATGCTTGTTTGTTTGTCTGCGATAGAATACCCGGAGTGCGCCGCTTGTTACTTCGAATCGCTAGGTTTCCCGAATCATCAGCAAGGCAAGTAACACTTTGATCATACCTTTTCTACTACCCAGTTTTATTGCATTAGATTAACCCTCACACATTGCATGGTTAGGATCTAATTAAATTGTGGGATGGGAAGTAGATGAGGTAGTACCTATTACCTGTTTATTATCAAACCTTTGGGAGTTACTTCTACGTTTGCTTATTATGCCATGCTATGCTAGTAGATGTGGATTGGGTGAGTGATATCCATGACAGATGTGAGTTTGGTTAATTAATGGTTTATCTAAGGTGGCAACTTAAACACACATCTGGGTGGATTGAGGCACCTGGGTATTCCAGGATTTCCTGTTTTCTTTTGGACCGCCACCCAGGCTCAAAGGGATCGTGAGACTATTCATACTAGAAACTTTCGTGTGCAGCCACAAGCTATTATGGGCTCTAGCATAGTTGACTAAGTCGTGCGAACTCTTACAGTGGGAGACTAGCAGATGTAGGGGATGTAGGTGGTACGGTCTACCCGATCGTAAGGTGCTAGCGCTTCTGAAAGACTATGTCTCGGTCATCCGTCTTCTCAAACACCCTGAAGTGCGAGAAACTCAACGGAGGCGATCGAGTCTTGTGGGGAAAAGTGCGCAAATCTCTGTAGAGTGTAATAAACTAATCATGGTTAGTCGTGCCCCGGCTATGGACATCTTGAGTATCTAGTACCTGAATTATCATGTGAATCTCAACATGTTACTCTAAATTAATTTTGTTGGGTTATGTTTAATGATGATGCTTAATTGGGATTGAGAATGCTGTCAACTATTCTCAATGTTTAACAACTACCATGATAGTTAAATAAATTTTATTCCTTTGAAGTAGGGAAAAATTGGCTTTACGCAAAACTGTAACCATAGAGCTTTCCACTAGCCAAATATGCATATAGTATAGCTGTTTCATTCCATTACTCTCTATGTGTTACATTGCCAGCATATTCCATGTGCTGACCCGTTTCGGGCTGCAACGTTAATGTTGCAGACTTTTCAGACGAGGATTAAGGAGTTTTAGGTCGTGGTTCTATACTCAGTGATGCCGTTGGAGTTGATGGACTCACTTATCATCCAAGCCTTCCGCTGTTATCGTTATTAGATGGCCTTAAGCCATATTTATTGTAATAAGTTCTCTTTTGAGACACTCGATGTAATAAGTGTGTGATTGCTACTCTGCTATAAATACTCCGAGTACAGTGTGGTGTCAGTATTACTGATCCAGGGATGACACCGGAGCACAGAGATCAGACTGTTTGAGGTCTGGTCGCTACAGACATGGTATCAGAGCACACGCTAACTGTAGGACACGACCACTAAGCTAAAAGACCTAGATCACTATTCACTCTCTTCTCTTCTGACTTCTCATCTTTTCTACTCTTTTAGGATGGCGAATGCAAGGAACGAGTTCACGCAACCGGATGAAGATACACCCTTTGGACGTCACTTGAAGGAAGTCACTAGATACCTGAACATAGGAGTACCAAGCTTCACAGGAACCTATAACGCCACTTTACCTGAAGAAGAGCGCTGGATGATTCAAGTTCAAGTTCCAGGAAGGACGTTCATGCCAGTCACTGAGCCCATAGATTTTTCTTTTGATGCACCAACTTGGAGTCTAGGAAAGAGCATGGCAGCTCACATCGCCATGGGACGCATTGGAGAAGTCTACCGCAAGGATCTCAAGGATACTATCCACCAGATTTGTGAGTGCCGAGATGAACACTGGGAGATGATCAGCACCAGGAAGGATAGACCAATCGCAGCTTTTATCCAGGAGCTAAACCAGCACATTCGACGACAGGAGAACCAGATGTGCGCCGACATGATAGATCTGAAGAAGGCTAAGACTAGAGTCAAGGAACTGGAGGAAGAACTCAAGGCTACACGTGAAGATTATGAAGAGGAAATTGAAGTATTGGTGGAGAAGAATGACGACCTGATCAAGAAGATTGGAATATTTATGGGAGTCCCTACACCAGTAGAGGAAGACGAAGAACCCAAGGAGATTAGCCCGGAAGACTACATCATCATCGACGGCACCGATTCGGATCCAGATAGTAGCGATGATGACTATCTTGATGAAGCTGGAGCAGATATCATGGAATCTGCAACCGAAGAATATTTCTAGTAGACCACCTCATCAGTAGTAGTAGTCCACCATGTAAATATAGTAGTCCGAGCACTTTTGCGATAGATAGATCGATTGTATGCCCTTGTTTGATTGAATGAAGTGAATTGTTTGCTTTTGCCTCATGTGCATATGGGTAGTGTTTTCTCTTTAGACCCCCTCTATTCTTACATCTCATCTTTTCTAAACCCTCAGATGCCTCCGAGACGTGACCCCGGATTTGCCTTTCCACCGGAGCTCACCCAGTTGATCCAGCAGCAGAACACATTGATGCAGTTGCTAGTCCAAAATTAGAATCAAGGGAACAACAACAACAACCCACCACCACCACCTGTTGATCCCTTAGCCCGTTTTCTTAGGCTGAATCCGCCGGTGTTTTCCAGTAGCACCGAGCCGATAGTAGCAGATGATTGGCTCTGCAAGACAGCTAGAGAGTTGACCACAGCAGGATGCACAGATGAGGAGAAGGTGAAGTTTGCCGCACGTCAACTTGAAGGACCCGCAACATCATGGTGGGAGAATTTCACAGCCACTTTCCCAGTCGACACTGTCACATGGGACCAGTTTCAGCAGGCTTTTCGTATGCACATGTTTCATCAGGAGCTATGGCCATGAAGAAGCGTGAGTTTCGCAACTTATGCCAAGGAGGACGAACAGTTGGCCAGTATGTGGAGGACTTTAGTAAGTTAGCACATTATGCCCCAGATGACATCGCTACGGATGCAGCTAAGCAGGTGAAGTTTCTGGAAGGACTGAATGATGAGTTGAGCATGCAGTTGATGGTAGCAACCTTCAAGAACTACAAGGAGTTGGTAGATCGTGCTCTTATGATTGAAGGGAAGCAGCAGCAAATTGAGAATCGCAAGAGGAAGTATGGACAAGGGAAGTACAATTCAGGAGCTCAGCAGAAACCACGTTTTACCCCTAGACCGAGAGGACATTTTCAGCACACCCATGGAGGAGGTAGCGAGCACAATCACAATGGCACCAAGAATGGTAATGGCAATGGAGGAAGCAACAGCCAGAACCGCACCAACCCATCAACCTCAGCCAAGAAGGACCTGAGCCAAGTCACTTGCTTTAAGTGTCAGAAGACCGGACATTATGCCAATGAATGTCCTGAAGGCCAAAATGGCAATGGAAGTTCTGGGAAGAAGCCGAACCCTTTCAACAGGGGACAGGTGAACCACGTTAGCATGGAGGAGGTTGAAGCTCAGCCCGATGCAGTAATAGGTCAGTTTTTGGTTAAGTCATTTACTGCACTCGTTCTTTTTGATACTGGTGCATCGCATTCATACATCTCAAGGGGATTTGTGGATAAGTATAACCTATCAACCCAAGCCCTTAGGTCACCCATGTTAGTAACCTCGCCTGGAGCAGAGTATGTGGCTAGTCTATGGTGTGATCGGTTACCATTAAGGATTGGTAAATATGTTTTTCCCTCAGACCTAATAGTATTGGAATCCCAAGGATTGGATGTGATATTAGGCATGGATTGGTTATCAAAGTATGAAGGGAATATTGAATGTGCTAGTAAGTCAATTTTGCTTACCACCCCAGAAGGGAGAAGGATCAAGTATGTATCCCGGCATGTGCCAAAGAGGACTCAAGTAAATTGCCTAACAGGAGTTGTGCAGGAGGAAGTACCAATGGTAAGGGATTTCCCTAAAGTATTTCCGGAGGAGTTGCCAGGCATGCCACCGGATAGAGATATTGAGTTTTTGATTGAGCTATTGCCAGTCACAGGGCCAATATCAAGGAGACCATATAGGATGCCAGCAAATGACTTGGTGGAAATTAAGAAGCAGATTAAGGAGTTACTGGATAAGGGATATATCCGCCCAAGTTCTTCGCCTTGGGGATCGCCAATACTTCTAGTGGAGAAGAAGGATGGATCGTTAAGGATGGTTGTTGATTATCGAGGATTGAACGAAGTAACAATCAAGAACAAGTACCCACTACCAATGATTAATGATCTGTTTGATCGATTGCAAGGAGCTAAGGTATTTTCCAAGATCGATCTGCGATCAGGATACCACCAGTTGAAGATTCGAGAATAGGATATTCCGAAGACAGCTTGTACCACCAGGTATGGGCTATACGAGTATACCGTTATGTCATTTGGTCTGACTAACGCACCTGCCTATTTTATGAACATGATCAACAAAGTGTTTATGGAGTTTTTGGATAAGTTCGTCTTAGTGTTCATTGATGATATCCTGGTTTATTCGAAGAATGAGGAGGAGCATAAGGAGCATTTGCGTTTGGTACTTGGAAAGCTCAGAGAACATCAATTATATGCCAAGTTCGGCAAATGTGAGTTTTGGTTGAAGGAAATAGGATTCCTCGGACACGTTATATCTGGAGAAGGTATAGCAATTGATCCCACTAAAGTTGATACCGCGACCAAGTGGGAAGCCCCAACAACAGTTGGAGAGATCCGGAGTTTTCTTGGACTCGCAGGATACTACCGGAGATTTATTGAGAATTTCTCAAAGATTGCGAAGCCTATGACTGAGTTGTTAAAGAAAGATACCAAGTTCATATGGACGGAGGAATGTGAGGCTAGTTTCTAGGAGTTGAAGAAACGCTTGGTTACCTCACCAGTGTTGATTTTGCCAGACTAGACCAAAGATTATGAGGTGTATTGCGACGCTTCACGTTGAGGACTTGGAGCAGTGCTTATGCAGGAAGGGAGAGTTGTTTCATATGCCTCAAGACAACTGAAGCCTCATAAGTTAAATTATGCCACGCATGATTTGGAGTTAGCAGCCGTAGTGCATGCTTTGAAAACATGGAGGCATTTCCTCATTGGAAACCATTGTGAGGTGTACATGGATCATAAGAGTTTGAAGTACATTTTCACACAGAAGGAGTTGAATCTCAGACAAAGGAGATGGTTGGAGTTCATCAAGGATTATGATATGAGATTGCATTATCATCCCGGAAAGACTAATGTAGTAGCTGACACATTAAGCCGTAAGAGCCATGTCAATACATTACTGACGGGAGAAATACCCAAGGAGTTAGCAGAAAATCTTCGTGAACTATGTTTGGAAATAGTTCCGAGAGGCTATGTAGCAGCATTGGAGATTCAGTCAACTTTGATGGATAAAATCAGAAAAGCTCAGAAGACTGACAAAGAGATTGCCGCTATTAAGGAGAAACTGAGCAAAGGAAAAGCTAAAGGATTTCGTGAGGATGAGCATGATACCCTATGGTTTGAAGACCGTGTTTATGTACCCAATGACCCGGAGATCAGGAAGTTGATTTTGCAAGAGGCACACGACTCACGGTATTCAAATCACCCAGGAAATACCAAGATGTATTTGGATCTGAAGGATATTTTATGGTGGACCGGAATGAAGAAGGATATTGCGGAGTATGTAGCAGTTTGTGATGTATGTCAGAGAGTAAAGGCAGAGCATCAGAAGCCAGCAGGATTGTTACAACCATTGCTGATACCCGAATGGAAGTGGGATAAGCTAGGCATGGATTTTATCACGGGATTGCCCAGGACTCGTTCAGGCTATGACTCGATTTGGGTTGTAGTTGATCGATTGATGAAGGTAGCTCATTTTATCCCGGTAAAGACCACTTACACCAGTGCTAAGTTGGCAAAGATATACATGACCAGGATCGTATGTTTGCATGGAGTTCCAAGGAGTATCGTATCAGATAGAGGAACCCAGTTTACCTCAAAGTTTTGGAAGCAGTTGCACGAAACTTTGGGTACCAAGCTAGAATTTAGTACAACTTTTCATCCACAGACAGATGGACAGACCGAGAGAGTCAATTAGATTTTGGAGGATATGCTGAGAGCTTGTGCGCTAGATTATGGATCTAGTTGGGATGATAATTTGCCGTATGCAGAGTTCTCTTACAACAACAGTTACCAAACCAGTTTAAAGATGGCCCCTTTCGAAGCTTTGTACGGAAGGAGGTGCAGGACACCGTTGTCATGGGCGAAGTTGGAGACCGCCAGTTGTTTGGACCTGGCTTGATTAAAGAGTCTGAACAGAAGGTGAAGTTGATTCGCGATAGGCTCAAGGTAGCCCAGTCCAGACAGAAAAGTTATGCAGATTCTAAATGTAAGGAGACAGTTTACGAAGTTGGAGATAGAGCTTATCTTCGAGTATCTCCAATTCGGGGAACAAAGCGTTTTGGAGTTAAAGGAAAGTTAGCACCGCGATTTGTAGGACCATATCGAGTTTTGGAGCGTATGGGAGAAGTGGCCTACAAGTTGGAATTGCCTGAAGGATTGTCAGGAGTTCATGATGTGTTCCACATTTCTCAGTTAAAGAAATGCCACACGGAGATGGCTGACATACCTTTGAGAGACACAGTGCCTTTGGAAACTATTCAGTTGGATAACGATTTGACGTACGAGGAGAAACCAATTAAGATTCTCGAGTTTGCCAGTCGAGTTACCCGCAGCAAGGTTATCAAGTTTTGCAAAGTTCAGTGGAGCCACCACAAAGAGGATGAAGCCACCTGGGAGCGAGAGGAAAATTTGTTCAAGGACCACCCTCACCTATTTTCTAGCCAACCCGAATCTCGAGGGTGAGATTCATCTTACGGGGGGTAGGTTTGTAACATCCCAAATTTTCAATTTGGAATGTTATACATTAGATCATCACTGCATACCATATTTTATTTTGCATTTTGGTTGATCCTAGAAATTCTACGCAACTCAATGACCCACGGAGAGAGTTGGGGATTTCGTTATTTTCATATTTGAGTTTTCTCAAATTTTGAGAATAGGATCATTTGATTTTATTTATTTTATCATCAATTATTTCTATTACAAAAATATGAGAGAGGGAATAAAATGACTTTCCCAAAATACGGAAATATTGAGGATTTAATAATAAAATCAAATAGGATTTTATTTCGGAGTTTTTCGGTGTTTTATTTGAATTTAGGAAAAATGTGCGTTTTCAAAATTGCATTTAGGTCTCAAATAAATGTTCACCTTGTGCGGCTTGATTTTAGAAGCCCGTGAAAATTTATTTCGGATTTTTTGGAGTCCGTTTAGTATTTCTTTTTATTTTTCTTCTGCGCGTAATTAATTAAAAAAACAAACCGACCTACGGGCCGTGTCCGGCTAGGACTCCGGCCCGAGGTGGCTTTATAAGCCGGCCCAGCCCCGGGGGAACCCTAGCCCCGAGCCGCCCAGCCGCCCGACCCCGCCGCCGCCGCCTGCCCCGCCGCCGCGGCGCTAGCAGCTCGCCGCCCGCCGCCGCCTGCCGTCGCCGCCCACGCGCCGCCACGCCGGAGCCGCCGCCCCGCCCACACGCTCGCCGAGGTTCGCCGCCGCCTCGAAATTCATGCCCTGTTTTTTTAGAAAACCGATCGGTTTTTCGTCGGTTTTTCGTCGGTTTTTTTAGATTCGGTTTTTTAAATAGATCAGTTTTTCCGGTTTATTTAAATAGCGAGCGTTCGTCCGTTCATTCGTTCTAGCGAACGTTCGTCGTTTTTCTTTTTCTCGGATTAAATCCGCGATTTTTCTGATCGCGATTCCTGATCCGATTTTCATTTTAGTGTAACTTTTCGCTCGTTTATCGGAATCAAGCGATTCAAGCGCCTGGAGTTTCGTCTCCAAACCCTCTATCCGTTTAACCAACTTAAACAATATTTTGCTACTGTAAAATTTGCCCTAGATTCAGATTAGTAGAATGAAGTTGTTTTCTTTCGCCGTTTGACTTTCATTGCTTCATTCGATTTGATTCTTTTTGCCAACCGGAGTTCTTGAGTTGAACCTTCTGGTTAGATATCTTATTTGAGTTTTACCTGTGCATTAGTTGAGTAATTATTGGATGCTTGCTTGTTTGTCTGCGATAGAATACCCGGAGTGCGCCGCTTGTTACTTCGAATCGCTAGGTTTCCCGGATCATCAGCAAGGCAAGTGACACTTTGATCATACCTTTTCTACTACCCAGTTTTATTGCATTAGATCAACCCTCACACATTGCATGGTTAGGATCTAATTAAATTGTGGGATGGGAAGTAGATGAGGTAGTACCTATTACCTATTTATTATCAAACCTTTGGGAGTTACTTCTACGTTTGCTTATTATGCCATGGTATGCTAGTAGACGTGGATTGGGTGAGTGATATCCATGACAGATGTGAGTTTGGTTAATTCATGGTTTATCTAAGGTGGCAACTTAAACACACATCTGGGTGGATTGAGGCACCTGGGTATTCCAGGACTTGCCTGTTTTCTTTTGGACTGCCACCCATGCTCGAAGGGATCATGAGACTATTCATACTAGAAACTTCCGTGTGCAGCCACAAGCTATTATGGGCTCTAGCATAGTTGACTAAGTCGTGCAAACTCTTACAGTGGTAGACTAGCAGATGTAGGGGATGTAGGTGGTACGGTCTACCCGATCATAAGGTGCTAGCGCTTCTGAAAGACTATGTCTCGGTCATCCGTCTTCTCAAACATCCAGTAGTGCGAGAAACTCAACGGAGGCGATCGAGTCTTCTGGGGAAAAGTGCGCAAACCTCTGTAGAGTGTAATAAACTAATCATGGTTAGCCGTGTCCCCAGTTATGGACATCTTGAGTATCTAGTACCTGAATTATCATGTGAATCTCAACATGTTACTCTAAATTAATTTTGTTTGGTTATGTTTAATGATGATGCTTAATTGGGATTGAGAATGCTGTTAACCATTCTCAATGTTTAACAACTACCATTATAGTTAAATAAATTTTATTCCTTTGAAGTAGGGAAAAATTGGCTTTACGCAAAACTGTGACCATAGAGCTTTCCACCAGCCAAATATTCATATAGTATAGCTGTTTCATTCCATTACTCTCTATGTGTTACATTGCCAGCATATTCCATGTGCTGACCCGTTTCGGGCTACAACGTTAATGTTGCAGACTTTTCAGACGATGATTAAGGAGTTTTAGGTCGTGGTTCTATACTCAGTGATGCCGTTGGAGTTGATGGACTCACTTATCTTCCAAGCCTTCCGCTGTTATCGTTATTAGATGGCCTTAAGCCATATTTATTGTAATAAATTCTCTTTTGAGACACTCGATGTAATAAGTGTGTGATTGCTACTCTGCTATAAATCCTCCGAGTACTATGTGGTGTCAGCATTACTGATCCAGGGATGACACCGGAGCACAGAGATCAGGCTGTTTGAGGTCTAGTCGCTATAATAAGGATGTTCTGAAGGGTGCCTGCCTTGTGGCGGATGAATGTTCCAAGGATGTATTTTTTGAGTAAAACTCGCTCATTTTGTCCTGTGCACTGAAAACTTGTTCGTATGTGCTAAGCAATGCTGTTGGAATTTAAAATATTACCTTCTGTGCGGCTGTTTATCAATTCTGAGAGATGGCGAGCTGTCGGCTTCTGCCCCCGTGCCGCTAGTGCTGGGGTGTTTGGGGATAAACCTGAGTGCTCTTTTCCCCATGTTTGGGTCCTTCGAGGGAGGCGCTCAGCCCAACGAACGAGGCAATTGGACTATAATGCGTGAACACTCTCACTTAGCCATAGAATTCTATAATTTTAAATTTCGGCGAAGCCCCTGGTATTCGGAAGACCGAGTTCGGGGCGCTATCCACACCTTGGCCGGACAGAGCCGACTCCTCGCTCTAAGCGGCATAAGTCTTTAGGGACTCGAAAAAACCTCTCGAACAGCGACCAGCTCTCGCTCCATCATGACAGTCAGTTTTAGCTTTCTCCACTGAGGTGCTCGACCCAGCTCAACTGGGGCACAATCGCAGTGGTTCTCCTAGTGCTACCTTAGCCAATATAGCGGAACGTAAGGCACCAAAACATAGGAGCCGGGCAAACCCAACTATTGACCCAAGACATGATTCGGAGCCGATGCATATAATGCTATAAGTTCGGGGTGCCGCACTTGTTAAAGTGTTCGGACTTCTCACACCATATTGGGCGGTACTAAAGCCCTTGGCGTATTTTGATCGTACCAAAGTGTACGGGTGCAACATGTCGTTAAGGAACATATATTTCTTTTTAAAAAAGAGTAGTGTGAAGATAGACAAAAGCTATGCATTGTTTATTAAAAAGGGGTGCGATCAAAGCAGAACGATACAAATAATGCGATAAGCAAAAAGGTTGGACTATTTAACATGTCCGTTCCAGCGGCAGGCTGCGGAATGGTATGCGAAACAGGTATACTGCTCGTGATAGAGACCACCTGGGAGTTCCGTAATGCGGCATGGCTTGTCTGCTTCCCTGGTTCTTGCATCGTTTGTGCGGCAATTGAACTGCCGAGCAGGCCTTCTGAAAAATGGAGTCCTGAAAGTAAGACAAAATTAAAAAAATCGGCAGCCCCTGGTGTGGTTTAAGCCGTGTTTCGGGCATGCCGTGATGGTGCCCCTCCCCCTGTGCCCATGGTATTTCTAAAACATAGTTATGTATGCGAAGCACTGGTGTCGCATTTTTGTGAGGGCTGGGGCTGGGGCCGCATTGCTACGCCTGCTCGGAACGTGCCAGGCGGTCTTGTTGTAGGTTACTCCGGGCGCGCTTGACGGTGTCCCGACGTTTAATGGCCTGGCTGGAGAACTGCCTGGAGAGGCTGCTTTGAACTTCCGCTGCAAGGGCCGCTGTGTGCTCCTCCGTTCAGAGGGAGCGTTCGGTGTTTCCGTTGACCGTAATTACTCCTTGAGGGCCTGGCATCTTGAGCTTAAGGTATGCGTAGTGAGGTACTGCATTGAACTTGGCGAATGCGGTTCGCCCAAGCAGTGCATGATAGCCACTGCGGAATGGGACTATGTCGAAGATTAACTCCTTGCTTCGGAAATTATCCGGAGATCCGAAGACCACTTCAAGTGTGACTGAGCCTGTACAGTTGGCCTCTACACCTGGTATTACGCCTTTAAAGGTCGTTTTGGTGGGCTTAATCCTCGAGTGATCTATGCCCATTTTCCGCACTGTATCCTAGTAAAGCAGGTTCAGGCTGCTACCGCCATCCATAAGGACTCTAGTGAGATGAAATTCGTCAATAATTGGGTCTAGAACCAATGCGGCGAATCTGCCATGACCGGTGCTAGTGGGATGGTCCCTTCGATCAAAGGTGATCGGGCAGGAGGACCATGGGTTGAACTTTGGGGCGACTGGCTCTACCGCGTATACGTCCCTTAACGCGCGCTTCCGCTCCCTCTTGGGGATGTGGGTTGCGTATATCATGTTTACCGTCCGCACTTGTGGGGGAAAACCCTTCTGTCCACTGTTGTTCGGCGGCCGGGGCTCTTCATCGTCATCGCTATGCAGCCCCTTGTCTTTATTTTTGGCATCTAACTTGTCTGCCTGCTTGAACACCCAACAATCCCTGTTGGTGTGATTGGCCGGCTTTTCGGGGGTGCCATGTATTTGGCACAAGCGGTCGAGTATTCGGTCCAAAGTGGACGGGCCCCTAGGATTTCTTTTGAATGGCGTTTTCCGCTGACCGGATTTATAGCCTTTGAATCCGGCATTAACTGTCGTATCCTCAGCATTGTTGCCACTAATGCGACGCCTCTGCTTGTTGCGACGCGACCTGCCACTACTGTCCCTAGTATCCGAGTTACCAGGGTTCTTGGTCATATTATTGCTACGAGCAAGCCAGCTGTCTTCTCCTGCGCAAAAGCGGGTCATGAGTGTCGTGAGTGCTGCCATAGATTTCGGCTTTTCCTGTCCAAGGTGCCGGGCAAGCCACTCATCACGGATATTGTGCTTGAAGGCTGCTAGGGCCTCTGCGTCCGGACAGTCGACAATTTGGTTTTTCTTTGTTAGGAACCGTGTCCAGAATTGCCTGGCCGATTCTTCTGGCTGCTGAATTACGTGGCTTAGGTCATCGGCGTCTGGTGGTCGCACATAAGTGCCCTGGAAATTGTCAAGGAATGCGGCTTCTAGGTCCTCCCAACAACTGATTTATCCTGTTGGCAAGCTGTTAAGCCAATGCCGAGCCGGTCCTTTAAGCTTGAGTGGGAGGTATTTGATGGCGTGGAAATCATCGCCGCGGGCCATGTGGATATGAAGGAGATAATCCTCGATCCATACTGCAGGATCTGTTGTGCCATCATATGATTCGGCGTTTACGGGTTTGAAACTCTCGGGGATTTGATGATCCATTACTTCGTCTATGAAGCATAGTGGGTGTGCGGCACCTCTGTAATGGGCTATATCACGACGTAGCTCCAATGAGCTTTGTCTACTGTGTTCGGCCCTACCGGATTTGTGTCCGGCGTGACGGTTACCGTCTCGAGTCATGGGGCGCCCACGCGATCCATAGATCGATCATGTTTGCCTTGCCTTGTACTCCAACATATCTCGCAGGTCAGGCGCATTTTCCCGTGCCTTGGTATGAGGTGCGGCTTGAATGGAGGGCTGAGAGGCCTCTCTGTCGCGGCCACGAGGTGGCCGGTCGGCCGTATCAATTGCTTCCTCCTCTAATCAGGGTACCAATCTGCGCTTTGGGTAGCTCTTGGAGGGGTGTTCGAGTTTATTCTCTTCGGCCGCAAGGACTTCAGTCCATCTGTCGACTAGCAAACCTTGATCAGCTCTAAGTTGTTGCTGTTTTTTCTTGAGGCTTCTTGCTGTGGCCATAAGCCTGCGTTGAAAATGCTTTTGTTCGACGGGATCCTCTAGCACGATGAATTCGTTGTCGTCGAGGCTTGCCTCGTCTTCGGAGGGAGGTATACAGTTATTGTCCTCGACCTCTCTGTCTGCCACTCTCTCATGAGGGCTGGCTTCTCCATCCTCCTGTGCTGAATCTTGCTGGAGGGGGTTTTCTTCGGCACTCTTCGGAGTATTATTATCTCCCGTGCTGGAATCACCGTATTTGTTTTGGCGGGATTTTGAGCGGCGCCGCTGACGCCGGCGCTTAGGCTGTTTCTTGGAGGGGTCATCCTCCGCTGTTCCATCGCCATCTCCTTCTTTTGGGGTGTCCACCATGTATATGTCATATGACGAGATGGCTCTCCAGGGCCGAATAGGCGCTGGTTCTTCATCGTCTCCTACATCGGTGTCCATACCGTCGATGTCTTCGGAGTCGAAGTCGAGCATGTCGGTTAAGTCGTCGATAGTGGCTACGAAGTGGGTGGTGGGTGGGTTTTGAATTTCTTCATCGTCCGTATCCCAACCTTGCTGACCGTAGTCCGGCCAGGGCTCTCCTGATAAAGAGAGAGACTTTAGTGTCTTCAGAATATCGCCGAAGCCCGAGTGCTGAAAGATGTCCGCAGCAGTGAACTCCATGATCGGCACCCAATCGGATTCGATCGGCAGGGGCGCGGAGGGTTCGGAGCCCGGAGAGGAGTCCGGCTCCTTGGAGTCACGAGTCTCGCGGAGTGCGGAGCTGGTGTTCGGCTTGATCGCCGTTGGGATCGTAGCCCCCGAGGCGGCGTCCAACCACCCGTGCTCGATTGGCGCAGTTGTCTCCGAATTAAGGGTCGAAGCCGATGCGGGTGCGGCCTCTAGGGCACTGTTCGGTGGCAGAGCTATATCATGCTCGTCGTGACAGTGCGGAGCGCTCGGTAGTGGATCGAATCCGTCGAAGATCAAGTCCCCGCGGATGTCAGCCGTGTAGTTTAAACTTCCAAATCTGACCTGACGGCCAGGGGCATAGCTTTTGATCTGCTCCAGATGGCCAAGTGAATTGGCCCGCGGTGCGAAGCCGCCTAAGACGAAGATCTGTCCGGGGAGGAAGGTCTCACCCTAGACTTCATCGCTATTGATTATCGTAGGAGCCATCAAGCCTAACAGCGACGACACAGAGGAACTCTCAATGAAAGCACCAATGTCGGTGTCAAAACCGGCGGATCTCGGGTAGGGGGTCCCGAACTGTGCGTCTAGGCCGGATGGTAATAGGAGGCAAGGGACACAAAGTTTTACCCAGGTTCGGGCCCTCTCGATGGAGGTAAAACCCTACGTCCTGCTTGATTAATATTGATGATATGGGTAGTACAAGAGTAGATCTACCACGAGATCAGAGAGGCTAAACCCTAGAAGCTAGCCTATGGTATGATTGTTGTTCTATATGTTGTCCTACGGACTAAAACCCTCCGGTTTATATAGACACCGGATAGGGTTAGGGTTACACAAAGTCGGTTACAATGGTAGGAGATCTATGTATCCGTATCGCCAAGCTTGCCTTCCACGCCAAGGAAAGTCCCTTCCGGACATGGACGAAGTCTTCAATCTTGTATCTTCATAGTCCAGGAGTCCGGCTGAAGGTATAGTCCGGCCATCCGGACACCCCCTAATCCAGGACTCCCTCACCACTTCTTTCATTTTAGGATTCAGACGTTGTTAAGGATCACGAATTGGTTTGGCATCTGCTTCCAAATTTATTTTATGTTGACATAGAGTGGGACTAATGCCCTTAAGATCATCAAGAGTATATCCAATAGCAGCACGGTGCTTCTTCAGAGTTTTCAATAATCTTTCTTCTTCATGCTCTGAAAGGTTAGCACTAATAATAGCAGGATATATCTTCTTTTCATCAAGATAAGCATATTTAAGATTATCAGGCAATGGTTTAAGCTCAAACATGGGATCACCCTTAGGTGGAGGGGGATCCCCTAGGATTTCAATAGGCAAATTGTGTTTCAGAATAGGTTCCTGTTTAAAGAATACTTTATCTATTTCCCTTCTTTCATTCATAAACATATCATTCTCATGGTCTAGCAAATAGTGTTCTAAAGGATCACTAGGAGGTACGACAATAGAAGCAAGACCAATAATTTCATCCTTACTAGGCAATTCTTCTTCACGGTGTTGTTTACTAAATTTAGAGAAATTAAATTCATGAGTCATATCATCCAAGCCAATAGTAACAATATTCTTTTCGCAGTCTATCTTAGCATTAACAGTGTTCGAGAAGGGTCTACCAAATAAATGGGACAAAAGCTATCTTGTGGGGAACTAAGAACAAGAAAATCAGCAGGATATTTAGTTTTCCTGCACAAGACTTCAACATCTCTAACAATTCCCACTACTGAAATAGTATCTCTATTAGCAAGTTTAATTGTGACATCAATATCTTCTAACTCAGTAGGTGCAATTTCATGCTTGATTTCTTTATACAAGTCACAAGGTATAACACTAGCACTAGCACCCATATCACATAAGACATGATAACAATGTTCTCCTATTTTAACAGAAATAATAGGAATGCCTACCACAGGTCTATTTTTATCTTTAGCACAAGGTTTAGCACTTCTAGAAGTTTCACCGCAGAACTGAATAACATGCCCATCAATATTATCAGACAAGAGATCTTTAACAATAGCAATATTAGGTTCTACTTTAAATTGCTCAGGAGGTGTATATGTTTTAATATTGTTTTTACGAACCACAGTTGAAGCTTTAGCATGATCCATTATCCTAATAGGGAAAGGTGGTTTTCTCAACATAACAAGTAGGAACAATAGGATCATTATAAGTGACAGTCTTTTCTTCAACTTTAATTGGTGCAGCTACTTTTACTTCTATGGGAGGATGATATTTAAACCACTTCTCCTTAGGGAGATCAACATAAGTAGCAAAAGATTCACGAAAAGAAGCTACTATCTCAGAATCAAGTCCATATTTAGTGCTAAACTTACAGAAAGTATCGGTATCCATCAAAGATTTAACACAATCAAACTTAGGTGTCATACCTGACTCCTTACCTTTGTCGAGATCCCAATCTTCAGAGTTGCATTTAATTCTATCCAATAAATCCCATCTAAATCCAATAGTCTTCATCATAAAAGAGCCAGCACAAGAAGTATCAAGCATGGTGCGATTATTTTCAGAAAGCCGAGCATAAATTTTTTGAATAATTGTTTCTCTTGGGAGCTCATGATTGGCGCATGAATATAACATTGATTTAAGCCTCCCCCAAGCTTGAGCTATGCTTTCTCCTTTGCGAGGCCAAAAATTATATATATAATTGTGGTCACGATGAACAAGATGCATAGGGTAATACTTTTGATGAAATTCCAATTTCAATCTTCTATAATTCCATTGTCGGGTGGTAGGTGCGACATATGCCAACGGGTGGCTTATCTGTGTGGGAACCAGTAAGACGTCGCCGGTGCCTGGAAGCAGGATGAGGCGTAGACACGCACGCCGGCGGCTCTTACCCAGCTTCGGGGCTCTCCGAAGAGATAACACCCCTACTGCTGCTCTGCGGGGTCTCCGCATGCTCACTAGATGAGTCGAGTAGCTACACAACGCTCCTTGAGCTGTTTGGGGGAGGAGGAGGAAGAAAGGGCACGGCTAGCCTGCTTCTTCTCCTTGTATCGTCTCTAGAACTAGCAGGGGGTCCAACCCTTTGCATGGGTGCCCCGGGGGGTTTATATAGGCCTACCCCCCGGGGGTACAATGGTAATCCGGCTGGGCACGGGCCCAGCCGTCTGTGACTGCACTCGCCGGCTTCTGCGCCGACTGCTGGGGCCCGCCGGCTGGTGGGTCCCGCCAGCTGTCAACTCCTTGGTCACTGTGGCTTCATCTTGCTGACGTGAGCTTCATCGTGGTAAGCGCGGCTACAGTACCGACGCCTGTCGGGTGATCGCTGTAGCCTTACCGCGTCTTGTCTCCTTAAGGGGGCGTCCTCTTCGAGGGAAGCGGCGAGCCGGCTGGCGGAGCCGGCTCTGTCTTGGGCCGGTTGGTTGGAAGCGCGGCCGCCTTCGGCCGTCTCCCTGCTCTAAGGGGCCCACCGCCTGTGGGCCACGCTGGCGGCCCGTCGTGGGTGATGCCAGGGTCAACATGGCAACAGTGCTGCGCCGGACGGGTCATGCCTACTTCGTACGGCGCACTATGCCAGGCGTGATCCGGGATTCGGGGGTGGCAGGCTCTTCTGTAGCCATGCCCCGTCGCACCGCCGTTAGGTGGGTGCAAACTTTGTGGGTACGGTCTTGACTACTTTATGGGGAGCCGGCTTGAAGGAGTCGGCTTTCTCGTAGCCGGCTTCTTGGAGTCGGCCCTCTCATGAAGGTTGAAGTCGGACCGCCTTCCCAAAGCCGGCCTAGATCGCAGCCGGCGGGGGGAAGGCGGCCCCGTGTCTTGGATTTTTGAGAGCCGGGCGGGCTCGTAATTTTTGCAGAAGTGCCAGGGGAAGCCGGCTAGGTACCCATGGCCATTTACTCCGACAGTAGTCCCCGAAGCTGATCGAGCTCCGAGGTGAACAAGGGGACGAGAAGCTTGGTCAGCTTCCTATCCGGAGAGCCGGCTTCGCGGGCGTACGCCGACTTCTGATAACCCGCGTAAGCGGGAGGAGAGGGGGCCTGCATGCTGACCACGGGCCCTCTTGCGGCCACGTGGCGGCAGGATTCTGCGAGCGCACGCGCCCGATGGGACGCCGCCGCAGGCCCGGGCCCGCCACTCGCGAGCCTCGGTCCGGGCGCGGATCTCCCGTGGCCCACAGGGCCGCTCGCCTTCTCAAGGCAGTTTTGCCTCGCCATTAAGGATCGGTAATCGTGGGGCGTGGGAAGTGGGCACGATCGACCCCCACGCTTCCCCACGCCCCGCCTCCTCGACTCCGTCACGTGAGCCTATAAGTAGGGGGAGGAGAGAGAGCGACAGAGGTTCGCGCGCTCCTTCCCACTCCGTCCCTCCTAGCCCTCGTCTCCTTACTCTCGCTGCCGCCGCAGCCTTCTCCTCAACGCCGTCGCGTCTCCACGCCACCTCATCGCCATGGCTCTGTCAAGCTCCTGGGACGGCTCCAACGTCCACGAGGATCACGTGGAGTTCCTTCGCCAGACCCGGCGCCTGCCCGGCGCCGACCGCGTTCAGGTCCGTCTGGCGCCCGAGAGGGAGATCTCGCCGGCGCCGGAGGAGGGCGAGCGGGTCGTCTTCCGCTCGCACTGCCTGCGCGGCTTCGGCCTCCCGGCGAGCGGGTTTCTTCGTTCCTTCCTCGACTTCTACAACCTCCAGCCGCATCACCTCACGCCCAATGCGGTGATGCTGCTTTCGGCCTTCGTCTCCCTCTGTGAAGGCTTCTTGGGGCTGCTCCCCACCCTGGAGCTCTGGGGAGAATTCTTCCAGAGCAAGCTCGGCACGGTCGTCGCCGGCGTGCCCGCCCCCTGCGGAGCCTTCATCGCCATGAGGAGGGCGAGCGAGAACAATCCGTTCCTGCCCATCCCCCTGATCCAGTCGGTGAAGGTCTGGCAGAGATCTTACTTCTATGTGAAGAACGTCGCCGAGCAAGAAGACTACATAAACTTGCCGGCTTACGTAGCCGGCCTGCCGGCTGGGAGGCAGCCCTCGTGGAGCTTCCGATCCCGGTCGTTGTCTCCGGCCGGGAACGCCGCCATCTCCCGGCTTCGGGTGCTCATTCAGTCGGAAGGCCTGCGCGGAGCCGACTTGGTGGCCGCCTTCGTGGAGCGCCGGATCCTTCCTCTCCAGAGCCGGCCCCACATGATGTGTCAGATGAGTGGCCGGTTCGACCCAAGCCGGCTCAGCACATGGGAGATGCCCCACGCGGAGGTGGCGCTTATGGTTAATTACATCGCCAATTGCAAGCTCAGCGGGGACTGGCAGTACGGCAAGGCGCCGTACTCTCGCGCGAATCCTCCACCCGTGGTAAGCTTCTCTCTTTATCCTCTTTTTCGTCGTCAGCCGGCTTCGCGACGGCCGGCTTCTGACCTTCCGGCTCTCTGTGCAGAACCCTCTTCTCCCGCCGCCGGCTGGGGCGGCAGGGATCGAGCGCCAGTACGTCCCCGACCGCACGGTCGATGATGTTGACGACCCGGACTTGGGGGCGGCCACCATGGAGGACGCCGTCGTGGGGGACAGCACCGAGCCCGGAGGCTCGAAGTTCACCGCGAGCTTCGAGGACTGGCCGGATGACTTCGAAGCCGAAGTCGTTCCGCGCCGCCAGCCGGCGGCCGACCAACAGGGCGCCGGCTCGTCCGTCGCGTCGGCTGCCGGCGGCGCGCAGAAATGTCGGGCCGCTCTAGGCCTCTTCGGCAGCCGGCCGAAGAAGTCCAAGCCCTCCGCCGCGGCGACGAAGCGAGAGGAGGCGGCCGCGAAGGCGGCCCACTTCCGCAAAGCTGTGAAACAGCCCCAGGCGGTCTCGGCGTAAGTTTTTAACCGCTTGCCGTAGTCTCGACGTTGTTCTTTTTTCTTCAAATGCACTCTTAGCTTTCTTCGTTTGCTGGACAGGGCGCCGCTTTCTCTCGAGCGGGGCCCAGGCGGCTCCGTCGTGGGGCCGGCTGTAGGTTCTTCGAGCTCCCGCCGCGTGGACCCCCGCGCCGATCTTAGGGAGGCCACAGAGCGGAACGCCCGCGAAGCGCGGGAGGAGCGCGAGGCGGCGGAGAAGGCGGCCGCCCAGGCGGCAAAGGGGCAGGCTGAAGCCGTAGCCAAGGCCTAGAAGGAGGCGGCTCCTGCAGAGACGGAGGCGGAAAGCTCGCGCAGCCAACCTCCGCTGCTCGCCGTTCCCCTCCGAGCCGTGGCCCCCAACACCCCATTGCCCATGGCGGAGGAGATCATCCAAGACTCGCCGCTGTTGGAGAGGGAGGAGGAGCCCGTGGTCTTGGCCGGGAGAATGCCGCCTGCGGCGCCAACCGGGGCGGGCCAAGGCAGTCGATCACTAGCGGCGCCGGAGGACCGGCCGGGGGTGAGCCAGGGAGCCGGGCCGGCCTCAAGGTGCAGCTGGCGACAGGCCGGCGTGCTGAAGGAGGCGCCGCTCCGCCGGAGTCGCGCCGAGCCGTGGGCGCGGGCCAGCCGGCAGGAGATCTGGAGGTGGCCAGCTCCGCCGTGTCCGAGTGGACTCCCATCGGGGGGACCGGCGAGCTAGAAGCAGCGGCTCAAGGGGTCCGGAACCGGCTACGAGCTCAAGCCGCCCTGCTGCAGTGCCCTTCTCTTGCTCGACGCATCGCTGGAGGACTCCGGTGACGCTGCGCTTGAGTAGTAAAATCTTCGAAGGAGGTTGGCGTTCCATGGTCGTTCCGACTCCTTGCCGGAGTCGTCTCTTTTGCGTGCCTTCGGCTTCTGTGCGTCGATCAGGTAGTAGGAGTCGTTGCCTAGAGCTCTGCTGATGACGAAAGGGCCTTCCCAAGGGGCTGAGAGCTTGTGCTGGCCGGCTGTTCGCTGAATCAGCCGGAGCACCAGGTCGCCCTCTTGGAAAGATCTTGGCCTGACCTTCCGGCTGTGATAGCGGCGCAAACCCTGCTGGTAAATTGCAGACCGGCTGAGAGCTAACAGCCGGCTTTCTTCCAGCAGGTCGACGCCGTCTTCTCGTGCTTCCTTGGCCTCCGCTTCCGTGTACATGGTTACTCGAGGCGAGTCGAATTCGATGTCAGTTGGGATGACCGCCTCGGCACCGTACACAAGGAAGAAGGGGGTGAAGCCGGTTGACTTGTTGGGTGTAGTGCGCAGACTCCAGAGGATAGCCGCAGCTCATCGAGCCAACAGCCGGCCGAGCGCTCCAGAGGTACAACCAATCGGGGCTTGATGCCGGAGAGGATGAGGCCGTTGGCTCGCTCGACCTGGCCGTTTGACTGCGGATGGGCGACGGACGCTAAGTCCAGCCGGATGCCTTGGGCTGCACAGAAACGTGCCAAGGCTCCTTTGGCGAAAGTCGTGCCATTGTTGGTGATGATGTTGTGCGGCACGCCATACCGAGTTGTTATGTCTGCGATGAAGGTCACGGCAGTCGGCCCATTCAGCTTCTTGATCGGCTTTGCTTCAATCCACTTGGTGAACTTGTCCACGGCGATGAGCAGATGCGTCATGCCGCCGCGCGCCGTCTTGAATGGGCCCACCATGTCCAGTCCCCAAACGGCAAAGGGCCAAGTGAGGGGAATGGTCTTGAGTGCCGAGGCCGGCATGTGTTGCTTGGAGCTGAAGAGCTGGCATCCCTTGCAATGCTTGACTAGTTCTTTGGCGTCGTCCAAAGCAGTCGGCCAGAAGAAACCATGGCGGAAGGCTTTGGCGACAAGTGATCTTGAGGCCGCATGGTGGCCGCACTCTCCTTGGTGAATGTCTGCGAGGATTGCAATGCCCTTCTCTTGCTCGACGCATCGCTGGAGGACTCCGGTGACGCTGCGCTTGAGTAGTTCTCTGTTGACGATTGTGTACGCTCTGGCTCGACGCTGGACTTGTCTTGCTTCTGTTTCGTCGGTCGGCAGGTCTTGGTTCACTAAGAAGTTGAGGATGGATTGAGCCCAGGACGGAGCCGCGATTTCTTCTACTGTCAACGTGGCTACTTCCACTAGGGTGGGCGGGCTGGGCGGTGAGGTGCTGGAGTCGGCCGCCAGCTGTAGTGCTGGTGCAGTCCCCGGGCCGGCTACCGCAGTCCCCGAGCCGGCTGCCGAAGTCCCCGGGCCGGCTACAGCGGTCTTGAGGTCGGCTACTTGATTCTTCGAGCCGGACCTGGCCGCATCGGGGTCAGGCGGCACGAAGATGGAATCGGATTCCGGAGACGGCTTGATAGACGGCTTGAGTAGGTGTTGTAGAGCGACGCTGGTTGGAATTGCTTGCCGGGTGGATCCTATTCGGGCCAAGGCATCAGCTGGCTCGTTGTCGGCTCGAGGTATGTGAAGGAACTCGCACCCTTCAAAGTATCCGCTGAGTTGTTGGACCAAGAAACGGTAGCTCGCCATGTTCACGTCCTTGGCGTCCCAGTCACCGGATGACTGCTGGACTACCAGGTCCGAGTCGCCATAACATAGGATCCGGCGAATGCCAAGCTCTTTGGCAAGCCGGAGCCCGTGTATGAGCGCCTCGTACTCGGCCACATTGTTGGAGGCGGCGAAGTGGATCTGTAGCGCGTATTTGAGCTTGTCGCCTTTGGGAGAAGTAAGGACGATGCCGGCTCCCAAGCCGGTGCGCATCTTGGACCCGTCGAAGTGCATGCGCCAATGGGTGGAGTCCGGAGCCGGCGGCAGGTACTGGGTCTCGGCCCAGTCGACGAGGAAGTCGGCCAGCGCTTGGGACTTGATGGCGGTGCGGGGCTGGTAGAAGATTGTGTAAGGGGCCAGCTCGATTGCCCATTTCGCGACCCGGCCGGATGCATCCCGGCTGCCTATGATCTCGGCTAGCGGGGCAGTGCATACGACCGTGACGGGATGCTCTTGAAAGTAGGGCTTCAGTTTCTTGGCGGTGAAGTACACGCCGTAGCACATCTTTTGGTAGTGCGGGTAGTTCTGCTTTGAGGCGGACAACACCTCGCTCAAATAATACACCGGCCTCTGGACCGGCTGGGCTCGGCCTTCTTCCGGGCGCTGGACTATGATGACGGTGCTGACTACCCGGCTGGTTGCAGCGATGTAAAGGAGCATGGGCTCTTTCTCAGTCGGCGCCGCGAGGACAGGCGGCGTGGCCAGCATCTTCTTCAACTCGTGGAAAGCTTGGTCGGCCTGGTCGTTCCACTCGAAGTGAGTGCTCTTCTTCATGAGGCGGTAGAGGGGGAGGGCCTTTTCTCCGAGCCGGCTCATGAAGCGGTTCAGGGAGGCTAAGCACCCGGTGAACTTCTGAATGTCTCGAAGCTTGGTGGGGATCGCCATTCTCTCGATGGCCTTGATCTTCGCTGGGTTGCATTCGATGCCGCGTTCGGATACCAGGAAGCCTAGGAGCTGGCCGGCTGGCACCCCGAACACGCATTTCTCGGGGTTGAGCTTGATTTGGAACCGGCGCAGGTTCTCAAATGTTTCCTTGAGGTCTTCCAGCAAGGTGCCACGCTTCTCCGTCTTCACCACGATGTCGTCCACGTAAACGTGGGCATTCCTGCCGAGCTGCTTGAGGAGGCACTTCTGCATGCAACGCTGAAAGGTGGCACCGGCATTTCTCAAGCCGAATGTCATAGTCAGGTAGCAGAAGGCTCCGAACGGCGTGATGAAGGCGGTCTTCAGGCGGTCATCCGGGTCTAGCTTTATCTGGTGATATCCAGAGTAAGCATCCAAAAAACTCAACAGCTCGCATCCGGCCGTGGAGTCTATCACTTGGTCTATCCTTGGCAGGGCGAAAGGGTCTTTGGGGCATGCTTTGTTGAGGCTTGTGTAGTCTATACACATGCGCCACTTGTTATTCTTCTTCAGCACAAGGACCGGGTTGGCGAGCCACTCTGGGAAGAAAACTTCCATGATGAAGCCGGCCGCCAAGAGCCGGGCTATCTCCTCCCCTACAATCCTGCGCTTCTCCTCTGACAGCCGGCGAAGGGGTTGTCTGACCGGCTTCGCGCCTTCTCGAACATGCAGTTTGTGCTCGGCGAATTTCCTCGGAACACGCGGCATGTCCTTGGGGGACCATGCGAAGATGTCCCGATTCTCACGGAGGAAATCGGCGAGCTCGCCTTCCTATTTGCTGTTCAGGTTTGCCCCGATGACGGCAAACCTCTCCTGACGCTCGGGGTCAAGAGGTATCTTCTTCGTCTCCTTGGCCGGCTGAAAAGACCCTTGAGTGTCACGCTCCTTGGGGTCGGGGGACACGGCCGACTGCTTGCCGGCCATGGCCACGACTCGGTCCAGCATCTTCTTCTCTTCAGCGATCACAAGGGACTCGGCCAGCCGGCTGCTGGCCGCGGCGCACTCGGAGGACTTCTTGTAGTCGCCGGCTACGGTGATGACGCCTTTGGTGCTTGGTATCTTCATCTTGAGGTATGCATAGTGGGGAACCGCCATGAATTTGGCCAAGGCAGGTCGGCCCAGCAATGCATGGTAAGGGCTCTCCAGGTCCACCACCTCAAACCAGATCGCTTCCCGGCGGAAATGCTCCTTGTCCCCAAAAAGTACATCAATCTTGATTTTGCCAATGGGGGCGCAGGACAGGCCGGGTACGATGCCATGGAACACTGTCCGAGTGGGCGTGAGCTATTTTGTCTTGACGTTCAACTTCTCCAGGGTGTCACGATACAAGATGTTGATGCTGCTCCCGCCGTCTATCAGTACACGAGAGAAGCGGGCGGCGCGTCTGTCCGTTGCAAGGGTGGCTTCCAGGACCAAAGCATAAGAGCCGGGAGACGGCATCACCTCCGGGTGGTCGGCCCGGCTCCAGCTGATGGGCTTTTCCGACCAATGCATGTGTTCAGCTGGGGTGGCAGCAACCACGCTGACTTCCTGGTGCTCTCGGCGTTTGCTGCGCCGGTCTTCGGGCTGGCTGGTGAAGACGAGTAGGTTGCTTGCTCATCAGGGAACTCGTCTTGCACGGCTCCGACTGCGGGCCGAGCGGCCGGAGGCGGCGGAGGCGGAGGCGGCGGGCCGGCAGGCGGAGGTGGCAAGAGCCCCTCGCCTTTAGAGATTCGGGTGAGCCAGTTGCACTTCCGGGTCGTGTGGTTGGACGGCTTCGCGCCGCTGTGGAACTTGCAAGGGGCGTCGAGGGTTTGCTCGTAGGAGAAGGCGGGCTGCCAAGCCGGCCTGCCGCCCTTGGGCTTCTTGGGCGCCGGTCGTTCTTCAGGCAGCGCATCTTCGACCGTGGGCACCTGCCGGCTAGCGGGAGGCGGCGCAGGGCCCTTGCGCTTGTTGTCGTTCGAGTTGGGGTGTCGGCCGGGCTCTCCAGCCGGCGTCTTGGGCGCCGGGTTGAGCACCTTCCCGGACGCGTCTACCCGCAGCTCGGTCTTCATCGAGGAGTCGGCGGTGGCGTACTTGTCCGCTATGTCCAGAAGCTCGTCGAGAGTAGCCGGCTCATCGCAGAGGAGCTTGTGCTTGAGGAGGGTGCCTTCTCGGCATCCGGCTGTGAAGTACTCTATGGCTTGTACCTCGTGCACCCCTTCGCAGGAGTTGCGGAGCTGGGCCCAACACGTGAGGTAATCGCGGGTGGACTCGGCGGGGCCTTGCACGCACAAGGAGAGCTGTCTGGGCTTGGGAGCCCGCTTGTAGGTGCTGGTGAAGTTGCGGATGAAGGCTTCTGTGAAGTCTAGCCAACTGTTGATGCTATGCGGCTTGAGGCTGTTGAGCCAAGTCCACGTCGTGCCTTGCAGCATGAGGGGCACGTACTTCACGGCGACTCGCCGGTTGCCGTTGGCTATGCTAACTGCGGTGGAGTAGTCGATCAACCAATCTTCCGGCTTCACGGAGCCGTTGTACTTGGGCGTGTCTCTTGGGAGCGAGAACCCTTTGGGAAAGGGCTCGTCGCGGATGCGGGGGCCAAAGCAAGGCGGGCCGACATCGTCTTCTTCTTCCAATGCCAGGGATCGTGCCAGGCGGTCGAGCCAATGGCGGGCGTCGTTCTCGCCGATTCCTTCGCGGCGGCCCAGTCGGCCGCTGAGAGTCGGGCGCACCACTGGCGGTGAGGCGGGGTATCTCTCTCCACGGGGCGGAGGCGGAGGCGGGTCGCCCCGCCACTCCATGGCTCGGGGATAACCGTCCGCGTCCCGCTCGATGGAGATCCGGGTCCGGCCGTGGCTGGTAGCCGGCTCCTTCTCGCGCCGCGCGCGGGTATTGCTCGGAGTCGGAGTCCGGGACGTCGCGCCCTGCTCTCGGCGCGGGGGAAGGCTTTCCGCGCGAGCGTCGGCTTCGTGCCGCTGCATGGCGGCGTCGATCAACTGCTGGATGCGCCGGGCCATGTGGGGAAGGTCTTCGGGCTCCAGGCCGTCCAGCTCGTCTACGGCCGCCTAGGCGGCACGCAAGTTCTCGAGCGGAGTGGCATAGACCAGGCGGTCGACTCCCAGCGCGTCGGCGATGACGGCGCCGCGTTGCTTGACAAGGCCGGCCCGGCTTGGCCCGCTCAGGGCCGGCGTGCCGAAGGCGGCGCGGTCAGCCTCGCGCTGGTAGGCCTCGGTGAGGCGTCTTACGGAGGCCAGCTTCCGGCCCTCCGCGAGGAGGGCGAGGCGGCGTGCTTCTAGGGCTTCGTCGTCGGCGTCGGCCGGGAGAGGAGCGGACAGGTCGTGGGCCGCCGCGCGCAAGGCGTCGCGGGCGCTCTCGTCGGCCGGGCCGCTGTGGCCGACAACCATCACTTCGGCGGCGGCAGCATCGTGGCCGTCGGCTCGGGGAAGCGGGTCGTTTTAGATCGCGACGTTGGCGGGGAAGGCACTGTAGGAGGCCGTGTCGGAGTCGACAGGCATCGGGTCGGTGGAACCAACCGACCCCAGGTCCGCAGCGGGCTCGCTGGAGACATGGAGCTGGCCGAGAAAGTTGGCGAGGCGGTCAGCGCCCGCATCGGAGGCGAGCTCGTCGGGGAGATCGGCGAGGCCGCTTGCCGCGCAGATGTTGGTGACGTCTTGCAGCGCGTCGGGGCAAGCGCCATCAGGCGTGCCGGGCTGGCTACGCTCGCTGGGGAGAAAGAGGGTTCCCGTCCAGAACAGGTCTCCGGACGACGGTGCGCCTGGCCCCACGGTGGGCGCCAAATGTCGGGTGGTAGGTGCGACATATGCCAACGGGTGGCTTATCTGTGTGGGAACCAGTAAGACGTCGCCGGTGCCTGGAAGCGGGATGAGGCGTAGACACGCACGCCGGCGGCTCTTACCCAGCTTCGGGGCTCTCCGAAGAGATAACACCCCTACTGCTGCTCTGCGGGGTCTCCGCATGCTCACTAGATGAGTCGAGTAGCTACACAACGCTCCTTGAGCTGTTTGGGGGAGGAGGAGGAAGAAAGGGCACGGCTAGCCTGCTTCTTCTCCTTGTATCGTCTCTAGAACTAGCAGGGGGTCCAACCCTTTGCATGGGTGCCCCGGGGGGTTTATATAGGCCTACCCCCCGGGGGTACAATGGTAATCCGGCTGGGCGCGGGCCCAGCCGTCTGGGACTGCACTCGCCGGCTTCTGCGCCGACTGCTGGGGCCCGCCGGCTGGTGGGTCCCGCCGGCTGTCAACTCCTTGGTCACTGTGGCTTCATCTTGCTGACGTGAGCTTCATCGTGGTAAGCGCGGCTACAGTACCGCCGCCTGCCGGGTGATCGCTGTAGCCTTACCGTGTCTTGTCTCCTTAAGGGGGCGTCCTCTTCGAGGGAAGCGGCTCTGTCTTGGGCCGGCTGGTTGGAAGCGCGGCCGCCTTCGGCCGTCTCCCTGCTCTAAGGGGCCCACCGCCTGTGGGCCACGCTGGCGGCCCGTCGTGGGTGATGCCAGGGTCAACATGGCAACAGTGCTGCGCCGGACGGGTCATGCCTACTTCGTACGGCGCACTGTGCCAGGCGTGCTCCGGGATTCGGGGGTGGCAGGTTCTTCTGTAGCCATGCCCCGTCGCACCGCCGTTAGGTGGGTGCAAACTTTGTGGGTACGGTCTTGACTACTTTATGGGGAGTCGGCTTGAAGGAGTCAGCTTTCTCGTAGCCGGCTTCTTGGAGTCGGCCCTCTCATGAAGGTTGAAGTCGGACCGCCTTCCCAAAGCTGGCCTAGATCGCAGCCGGTGGGGGGAAGGCGGCCCCGCGTCTTGGATTTTTGAGAGCCGGGCGGGCTCGTAATTTTTGCAGAAGTGCCAGGGGAAGCCGGCTAGGCTACCCATGGCCATTTACTCCGACATCCATGATCTCGTATCATCACATAGCCTATACCATGTCAATGCATCTCCCTTCAAAGATAAAGGGAAGACCTTTTTCTTAGCAACATCATCGGGTATACCTGCAAGCTTAAATAATCCACAAACTTCATCCATATATATTAGGTGTTCATCAGGATGCTTTGTTCCATATCCTGTAAAAGGATTAGCTAGCAGTTTTTCTATCATACCCGAAGATACTCATAAGGAATTTCATTTTCAATTGGCTCAGTAGGTTGAGGAGCAACTCTTTGCTCTACTGGTCGGGGTGAAGATACCCCGAACAAGCCCCTCGGAGGATTACTTTCCATAGTAACAAGTGATAGTAAATTTCAGCACACTATATAAATTTTTCCTTACCAAATTCCACCTACCAAAGGCGCTTCACTCCCCGGCAACGGCGCCAGAAAAGAGTCTTGATGACACACAAGTATAGGGGATCTATCATAGTCCTTTCGACAAGTAAGAGTGTCGAACCCAACGAGGAGCAGAAGGAAATGATAAGCGGTTTTCAGTAAGGTATTCTCTGCAAGTACTGAAATAAGTAGTAACAGATAGTTTTGTGATAAGATAATTTGTAACGAGCAACAAGTAACAAAAGTATATAAAGTGCAGAAAGGTGGCCCAATCCTTTTTGTAGCAAAGGAAAAGCCTGGACAAACTCTTATATAAGGAAAAGCGCTCCCAAGGACACATGGGAATATCGTCAAGCTAGTTTTCATCACGTTTCATATGATTCGCGTTCGGTACTTTCATAATTTGACATGTGGGTGGACCGGTGCTTGAGTGTTGTTCTTACTTGAACAAGCATCCCACTTATGATTAACCTCTATTGCAAGCATCCGCAACTACAACAGAAGTATTAAGGTAAGCTTGACCATAGCATGAAACATATGGATCCAAATCATCCCCTTACGAAGCAACGCATAAACTAGGGTTTAAGCTTCTGTCACTATAGCAACCCATCATCTACTTATCACTTCCCAATGCCTTCCTCTAGGCCCAAATAATGGTGAAGTGTTATGTAGTCGACGTTCACATAACACCACTAGAGGCTAGACAACATACATCTCATCAAAATATCGAACGAATACCAAATTCACATGACTACTAATAGCAAGACTTCTCCCTTGTCCTCAGGAACAAACGTAACTACTCACAAAGCATATTGATGTTCATAATCAGAGGGGTAATAATATGCAAAAAGGATTTGAACATATGATCTTCCACCAATTAAACCAACTAGCATCAACTACAAGGAGTAATTAACACTACTAGCAACCTACTAGCACTAATCCCGGACTTGGAGACAAGAATTGGATACAAGAGATGAACTAGGGTTTTGAGATGAGATGGTGTTGATGAAGATGTTGATGGAGATTTCCCTCTCCCGATGAGAGGAGCGTTGGTGATGCCAATGGCGATGATTTCCCCCTCCGGGAGGGAAGTTTCCCCGGCAGAACAGCTCTGTCGGAGCTCTAGATTGGATCCGCCAAGGTTCCGCCTCGTGGCGGCAGAGTTTCGTCCCGAAAGGTTGCCTCTGATTTTTTTTCTCGATGAAAGACTTCATATAGCAGAAGATGGTCATCGGAGAGCCACCAGGGGGCCCACAAGGTAGGGGCGCGCCCTAGGGGGGTGCGCCCCCCACCCTCATGGACAGGGTGTGGGCCCCCCGGTCTTCATCTTTGGCGAGGATTTTTCATTATTTATTATAAGGTATTCCGTAGAGTTTCAGGACTTTCGGAGTTGTGCAGAATAGGTCTCTAATATTTGCTCCTTTTCCGGTCCAGAATTCCAGTTGCTGGCATTCTCCTTCCTTATGTAAACCTTGTAAAATAAGAGAGAAGAGCCATAAGTATTGTGACATAATGTGAAATAACAGCCCATAATGCAATAAATATCGATATAAAAGCATGATGAAAAATGGACGTATCAAGCAACCTATTAACAGGTTTCGAGGTAAGAAATAGAAAAAAACCGTATAGTCCATAGCCCCTGAGACGCTGTCCGGTGGTCGGCGGGAGAACCGGATAGGGGATCAATCCTTAATTATAAGAGGTTGACTGAATATGTATCGATAAGCAGGCGTCCTTGTTGGCCGCGACCTCGCATGCTGCCGAGGTCTCCGAGCTGAAGCGGAGGCTGGAGCGGACCGAGAACGAGCTCGGCGAGGTTAAGGTTCGGCTCCAGGAGAAGCAAGGTGAGGAACGACTTGCTATATGTTCGGGAAGGGATAAACGTTGTATATTGACAGCGGTATTGTGATATGTGTAGAAGCCGCGACCGAAGTCGAGGCCCTGAGGAAGGCCTTGGGCGAGGCCGAGGAGCAGGCTGTCCAGCAGCAAGCCACCCGTAAGAAGCTAAATGTCCGGGTCAAAGAAGTCCACCAGGAGCTCCAAGATGCGGTGAAAAATGCGAGGCCTTGGAGCATGATGCGTCGGTTCGAGGGACTGAACTCACCAAGGCTCATCAGAGCGCAGAGACCGCATGGAATGAGGCCCAGGCCGCCCTCCAGGAGATCCAGGAGGCCAAGAAGATCACAATGAGTAAGGCATTTAAGACGCAAAGCAAGTATGCGAAGAAGCTGTACCTTTTACTAACCCGGGTTCAGAGTTCCCCAGGGGCTTTTGCGGATTTGCCACGCTGTATCAGACGTCATGGAGTTCTATCGAGCTGAAGGAGGGGGTTCTTCGGAGAGGCTCTTCTGGTCGCGGTATGCGACACCAGGGCATCCCGTGTCCTTCATCGATCAGCTGAAACAGCTGGTGGAGATGTATAGGGTGGCCGATATAGCCATTAAGGATGTGATAATCCGGTTGTGGCCAGCCGAAGCTATACCTAGTAGCTACTTCGGACTCGTGAAGCGGATGGTGGATGCCTGTCCTCGGCTGGACGTTATCAAGCACTCCGTCTGTATTGAAGGTGCTCGTATGGCCTTCGCTCGCTGCAAGATGTGGTGGGCGAAGATGAACGTTGTTGAAGCCGCCAGCAGGCCGCCGGAGGGCAAGGAGCACCGCACACCCGAGAGATATTTCGAGGATGTTGTAGAAGGGTCTCGACTTGTGGCGGCGCAATGTTCGCATGACATTGTATTTGAATAAATGTATTCATGTTGCCTTTGTCTTGTATTATGGGAACCAAGCCAGTTTTTGTAAAGTAATTTTATTATGCTTTGAATTGTTTCCTCCTATGCGGCCGTGTTGTGTGTAATCTGAGGGTTGGCCAGTCGTCGGCTTCTGCCCTCACGTAGATAGTACGGTGGTGTTCGAGATGGAATATAAACAATCTTGATCCAATTACATGGTCCTTGAAGGAGTTGTTTAGCGCAATGAACAAGGCAATGGACTTTATGGCTTAACGCCCTCACTTAGCCATAGGAGTTTTATAATAAAGCATGGGCGCAGCCCCTGGTTTAATCCAGGGTACTGTCAGCATATGATCGGGAAGTTTCGATCTCTCGCATAACAAGGAAAAAATCTCCAACGATTTGTAACCCTCGAGTAGCTGACCGGATCTCGCCACATCATGACAGTCAGTTTTCGGCTTTCTCTACTGAGGTGCTCGTCTGGTCAAAGCCAGGGCACAATCGCAGTAGTTCTCCCTTTACTACCCTAGCCGATGGAGTGGAACGTAGGGTAGCAAGCACAGGAGCCAGGCAACCAACTATTGACCAAAGACATGATTCAGAACCAATACATATAATGCTAAATTCGGGGTGCCAAACATATATAAAAAGTGTTCGGACTGGGCTGCCGTATTATGGGGCGACAGGTAGCCCCCGGCGAATATTAAACGTAAAAGAGTGTCGATGAAGCAAATAAGCGGGTCGAAAATAAGAACGAAGTAAGAAGCGGAAACCACATGAACTGGGCCACGAACCATTTTATTATAACTGGATGGATACGTCAAGGAGTATCTTGTACAGATGGTGCGAGAAGTATCCGGCCATTTAACATGCCGGCATCAATAGGGCGCGGCGTGCGGGTCCTGAAAATAAGTATGAATACCATCAAGAAGAACGTATAAAGGTTACCCTACACACCTGTGTTGCTTGCCTCTGTTGTATTTCAGTCCTTCTAAAGGACTTGACATCAGGCCCGCGGAAAAGGGTGCCTGAAACAAGAAAAAGAAGTAAAAGTATGTGTGTCCGGGATCAGTCTGGCCAGATTGTAGGCCCTGGGTTATCTCGTGCCTCCATCGATGTACATGGAATTTTGAGTGCGTAATTGTGTACGCGTGGTATGAATGCCACTACCTTGTTGGGGCTGGGACGGAGGCTGAATTGCTAGTCGGGCTCTTGACGAGCCATGGTGTCCTGTTGTAGTGTAGTCCGGACCCACTTGATGGTGTCAAGGGGCTCGACAGCTGGGTTGTAATGCTGCTTGAGAAGGCCGCTCTATGCTTCAGCTGCTAGGGCGGCGGTCTGCTCCTCTGTTCGGAGGGAGCATTCCGTATTGCCATTGACTGTTATGACGCCGCGTGTAACAGACATCTTGAGCTTGAAATAAGCATAGTGTGGCACTTCGTTAAATCTAGCAAACGCGGTTCGTCCGAGTAGTGTGTGGTAGCCGCTGCGGAAGGGGATGATATCAAAGATTAACTCTTTGCTTCGGAAGTTGTTCGGAGAACCGAAGACCACCTTCAGCGTGATTGGGCCCGTACAGCGGGCCTCTACACCTGGTATGACTCCTTTAAAGGTAGTCTTTGTTGGTTTGATTCGCGAGGGATTAATGCCCATCTTCCTTACTATATCCAGATACAGTAGGTTGAGGCTGCTTCCGCCATCCATCAGGACTCGTGTTAGGTGGAATTCGTCGATGATTGGGTCCAGGACTAGTGTGGCCGAACCATCGTGGCGGATACTAGTCGGATGGTCTCGTCGATGGAAGGTGATCGGAAATGATGACCACATATTGAACTTTGGGGCGACTGGCTCTACCGCATAGACGTCCCTGAGTGCTCGTTTGCGCTCCTTTCTGGGGATGTGCATGGCGTATATCACGTTCATCGTTTTGACTTGGGGGGGATTTCTTCTGTCCCCCGGTGCTTGGCTGCCGGGGCTCTTCATCCTCGTCCTCGCTGTGTGATCCCTTTTCTTTGTTTTCGGCATTTAACTTGCCAGCCTGCTTGAAGACCCAACAATCCTTGTTGGTATATTGGCTTGTTTATTCGGGGTGCCGTGAATTTGGCACGGGCGGTCGAGTATGCGGTCCAGGTTGGAAGATCCTTCGTTGTTTCTTTTGTAGGGTTTCTTCCGTTGGTCGGACTTGGAGCCGCTGAATCCGGCATTGACTGTGGTGTCTTCGGTGTTGTCGCCATTGCTTCTGCGTTTGTGTCTATTGCGCCGGAGCTTGCCGGTGTTGTTCTTGGCCTCTGTAGGTCCTGCCTCGCTGGGTGTGTTTTTGCTACGAGCCAGCCAGCTATCCTCGCCTGCGCAAAAGCGGGTCATGAGTGACGTAAGGGCTGCCATTGACTTCGTCTTTTCTTGTCCAAGGTGGCGTGCTAGACATTCGTCCCGGATGCTGTGTTTGAAGGCTGCTAGGGCCTCGGCGTCTGGACAGTCGACGATCTGGTTCTTTTTGGTTAGGAACCTAGTCCAGAATTTTCTGGCCGATTCTCGGGGTTGTTGAACTATGTGGGTTAGCTCATCGACATCTGGTGGCCGGACATAAGTTCCTTGGAAGTTGTCGAGGAAGGCCTCTTCCAAGTTCTCCCAGCTGCCGATTGAGTTCTCAGGCAGGCTATTTAACCAGTGTCGAGCTGGTCCTTTGAGTTTTAATGGGAGGTATTTGATGGCGTGGAGGTCGTCTCCTCGGGCAATGTGGATGTGGAGAATGAAATCCTCGATCCATACCACGGGATCGGGTGTGCCGTCGTATGATTCGATATTGACGGGCTTGAACCCCTCGGGAAATTCATGATCCAGTACTTCATCTGTGAAGCAGAGCGGGTGTGCGGTGCCTCTATATGGGGCCGCATCGTGGCAGAGCTCTGAAGGAGTCCGTCTGCGGCATTCGGCTCGAGCGTGGTCAGGTTTGTCACGTCCGAATACATAGCCGTCGTCGCGCCTCGAGGCACATCCTCGTGATTCGTAGATCGATCTTGTGTCTACTATCCAGGGTCTGTCGGAGGTCGTACGTATGGCCCTGGACTCTTCCGTCCCTATTTTGATGGGGTGGTGGGGTGGTCTGCTGTTCGGCTTGAGTTGCTGCTTTATCTCAACCGCGGGTTGGCCATTACACCGCCCTGTCCCGACCACGTGGTGGTCGATCCGCATTGCGTGAGGGAGATATATACTCCGGCGCCTCCTCATCGAATTGAGGTAGCATTATGCGTTTTGGGTAGCTCTTGGCTGGGCGGTTCAGGCCGTATTTCTCGGCTGTCAGGACGTTAGTCCATCTGTCGACGATTAGGTCTTGTTCAGCATAAAGCTGTTGTTGTTTCTTTTTCAGGCTCCTTGCAGTGGCTATGAGCTGAAGCTTGAAGCGCTCCTGCTCGAAAGGATCCTCAGGCACGATGAATCTTCGTTGCCGAGGCTTGTCTCCTCCTCGGAGGGTGGACGGTAACTTTCATCCTCCAGGTCATCTTCTATGGCCTGTTCGTCAGTGTTTTCTTACCTGCTGTCGTGTTCCTGTTCGGATGTAGCCCCAGCGGGGTCTTCACTGTTTTCGGCGTCGCCTGGAGTACTATTTTCTCCGATGCCAGTGTTGCCGTCCTTTGAGCGACGGGGCTTGGGGCGGTGTTTGGGCCGCCGGCGCTTGGACTGTGTCTCGGAGTTTTTGTTCACATCCGGCTCTTCTTTGTCATCGCCAGATCCTTTAGGTGTATCAACCATGTACATGTCGTATGAAGAGGTAGCTGTCCAATGTCCAGTGAATGGTGGGTCTTGGCCTTGCTCCTTGTCGGCATCGTCGTCCATATCGGCGATGTCTTTGGAGCCATAGTCAAGCATGTTGGTTAAGTCATCGACGGTGGCTATGAAGTGGGTGGCGGGTGGGAAGCAAAATTCCTCATCATCCATCTCTAGCTCGAATCGGACATAGTTCGGCTGTGAGTCCTTTTCCAAGGACAAATTCTTTAAAGATTTTAGCATGTCACCCAAAGGCGGGTGTTGGAACACATCAGCGGCGCTGAACTCGAGGATCGATACCAATCTAGCTTGGTGTCTGTGGGTGTACACAGTCCAGAACTTGTAGCCGGAGACGAGTCCAAAGTTCTGATAAAGAAAATATCGCAAGGCGTCAAGTCCACGTGCGGCTCCAACGCCGCGGACTCTGAGGCCTCGGATGGCTCGGTCTGCTTTGGCTCTAAGGTCGTTGCAGCCGCAAGAACCATCTCCTGGGTGTAATCCGATGACAAACTTATGTCACGTTCATCGGGATGAGGGGGAGCGATCGCCGCGGGCTCAGGTCCCTCGAAGATCAAATCTCCACGGATATCCGCAACATAGTTCAAGCTTCCGAATCTGACCTGATGGCCAGGGGCGTAGTTGTTGATCTGCTCCAGATGGCCAAGCGAGTCGGCCCGCAGTACGAAGCCGCCAAATACGAGGATCTATCCGGGGAGGAAGGTTCCTCCTCGGACAGCGTCATTATCGATGATTGAGGGGGCCATCGAACCTTTAGTCGATGACACAGTAGAACTCTCAATGAAAGCACCAATGTCGGTGTCAAAACCAGCTGATCTTGGGAAGGGGGTCCCGAACTGTGCGTCTAGGATTGATGGTAACAGGAGATGGGGGACACAATGTTTACCCAGGTTCGGGCCCTCTCTATGGAGGTAAAACCCTATGTCTTGCTTGATTGATATTGATGAATATGAGTGTTACAAGAGTGGATCTACCACGAGATCGTAATGGCTAAACCCTAGAAGTCTAGCCTATGTGGGTATGATAATGATTATATGTGGTGTCCTTTCCGGACTACCCCTTCGGTTTATATAGACACCGAGGGGATCTAGGGTTTACATGGAGTCGGTTACATAATAAGGAATCTTCGGCCGCCAATCTTGCCTTCCACACCAAGTAGAGTCCAATCCGGACACGGTGCAGTCTTCGGTCTTCATGTCTTCACAGCCCATTAGTCCGGCCCATGGATAACAGGCCGGACGCCCGAGGACCCCTTACTCCAGGACTCCCTCAATTAGCCTCATGAGGACCGACCTTAGGGCAACGCTGGCCTTCCTTCGTTGCCACAACCACCAAGAAGGAACGAGCACCACTGCCAGGATGATGGGGCTGGGGGCTTCTGCAGGGTAACGCAGCAGAAAACAAAAAAATTCCGACCTACGCACCAGCCCAGGACCACTATGGAGACTGCATACATGGTTTGATCTTTTTCGTTACCGACTCGTAGCGCAGCGGGAAGTAGAGTCGATGACGATGGGCGGTGCAGATCCCCGCAGCTAGGATTTACAGCCTCCCAACTGCGAGGATGTATACCCTCATCTGCTCCTCAGACTGCCCTCCGGGAGGCGGTCGAATAGCCCCCGACGGTGTCGCGGATAGCCCTTCGGGAGGACCTTCGAAACTCGAACGGTCACTCGGACAGCCCTTCGGGAGGACCTTCGAAACTCGAATGGTCGCACGGACAGCCCTTCGGGAGGCACTCACGAACTAAGACCGAAACTACGATCTCTCTATAGAGTTGCACACATACGGTGCCATCTATCCGGCAGAGCTTCGTCGTCCAGAACTAGTTCCTGCCGGAACCCAGACAGCCTTTCGGCTCTACGAAACTATTTCGCGGGGAGGGAGAGAGAAGCCAGATCATTGCATGGCACTTGTATGTGAGAAGGGATGAGGAGAATGGCAGCCCCTTCTCCTCCTTTTATAGGCCAAGGCAAGAGGTGGGGTGGTGGAGGAAATACCAAATCACCCATGCTACATGTCCCACATGAAGGGTGAAATGGTAACTCAAGTGGGGCACCAAGGGGACACCATGGAGGCACCCCCTTGGCCAGCCACAACCTTGCCCCCTCCCATGGGGGGACCCAACAAGCCACCAACATGTCTCCTAGAAACATGGGTGCTCCCTAGACAAAAAGCCACCAAACATGTAACCCCCGATTCGTGGGATCTTGTCCCCTCGTGCTGAGACAAGATGTTTTCCGCAAAACATTTTTTCTAAAAAATTCCGGAAGGTCCCAGAACATTTCCGGGACCCTCTAAAATTATTCTGGGCATGATCCGAAACATTTCTGGTGAGGTGATTTTTATCAGCGAAAAGCAACAACGGCGGTTACGGCAGCTCCGAAACATTTTCCGTCTTTCTCTCCAAAAATTCCCAAAAGTTCCCAGACCAATTTTGGGGCCCTCTAAGAATTTCCAGGCGAGTGCCGAAACCATTTTGACCTAATAATATATTCCGAAACAACTTTTCAGTTTTACCGAAACTCTTTCGGCGTTCTCTCTTCAGAACTCTTCCGTTGTCTCCGAAACTTTTCCGGTGACTTGCTCTTAGACTCCCTGTCTAGTATTCAGCAGATAGATGACCCTTAACCGTGTGACCCTATAGGTTCGGTGAAGTATAGACATGACCTCAAACCTCTTCCGATCAATGATCAACATCGGAGCCGTGGACACCCATATTGACCCCTATACCCACATGAATGAATATTCGAGTGAACCTCCAGTTGCCGTGTGCTGTTCCTGTTGCTTCGTGATAGGTCACAAATACCCGAGGTGGGATTTACTTGCATCCCCGTGGATCAACGACTTGTCCACTATGCTAGTTACCTCATTATTGGTTTTGTTCTCTTTTCTCGTTTCCGTGTTGCGGCATCCCTGTGATCAAATCCCACTGTGTCTAGACAGACAATGATGGATACCGTAACACCGAGAGGGCCCGAGAATATCTCTCCATCGTTGGAGGAGCAAATCCCAATCTTGAGCTATCAAGTTACTTGACACACTTTTCCATGAACCCGTAAGCCGCCGTAATAGCCACCCATTTACGGATGACGTTTAACAAACCCCAAAGTTCATGAAGCAAGTATGAAGAAACTCGATACTCTCATGGTCTAAGGAATTATGCAAACGTTAACCATATCTGTTTTATGTACCATTAACTTGTGACGATCGAATCTCATAGCATAACATCAATCCGGGTCGATTCAACACAAATGTTCTCTTAACATTGTGCCCTCAAAGTTGCTGGCATAGACATGCCCGTGACCATGAAAACAGAATCATCATGCAACACTTGAGCTAGTCTTAGAGGCCATACTAGGAATACTTCTTACCGTTTATTATTCCACACGTGCATATGAGTCTTCCTCCGAGCCTCGTGTTATTGCAGACTCAAGAACCATAGCAGTTATAGCATGGAACATAAACATAATTATGAACATGGAGATAAGTAATATCATTTATTATTGCCTCTAGGGCATATCTCCTACAGACTCCCACTTGCACTAGAGTCAATAATCTAGTTAATGCTAATGCACTTTACACCTATGGCATACCGGTGTAAAAATTGCTTCGCATGTGGTATAGCCTGATTTCCATCAGATCTGACAACTTCAGTTCCGTGTCTATCTTTGCATATCCTCATGTTTTCACACTTTCACAAAATTCATATTTTGTGCAGACTTGGCTTTTATGTATGTGAATCATAGGTCGAACCTGGATTCCTCAGATTGAGTTATGGGATAACTACCTGCAGTAGTGTCCCATTGACAAAATCCATCTTGGAACCATACTAAGTTCATGAATGAACTATATGATTCAACATCTTGTTTGTCGCTTCTAAAGCGTCAACATACTTATTCATTTGTTATAGAATTCACCACAGTATCCTGTTGGGAACAATTTCCAACTACCATGCCACCATATTGTGTATTACACAAAACCCTTAACTTAAATCGAAAATATCATGGAGAAAAGATGAAGACTGTATCGATGTAACATTTTACAACAAACTCTTCATGATCTCCGCTTGCGAGAAAACATATCATCAGTACTTACTCTAGTACTCAATGACATCTTTCACTGTTGTCCCACGATCAGTACTTTGATCACTTTAGTATCCATACTTGCAACACCTTGGGAGTATCGGACATATCTGGTTGTTTTACATACCATGGACTACATGATTAATCCAAACACAAAAGTGTGTGGAATCTGCATCATGTATTTTGCTCATCAGTGTTTTGGGACACCGAGTCTTGCAAAAAACTCTTACATGTGACTCCGGCAAGAATCACTCCTTGGCGGTTTTAAATGCTAAAAGGTTTTAGCACCTTGTCAATATGTATTCATTGCTTAGCCCTATTAGGCAAATCTATCGCCATAGATCATTATGCCTAATATTGAGACTATTTAGCCTAAGCACTTCATAAAAAACTATTTTCAAATGAAGTCCTAATTCATGTTAAGAAATTTATTTCCAATTAACAATGTGTCAAGCACACAAGGTTTTTAGAAATATTATTACGCTCCCACTTACTTTCTTTAATTACAAGCATCTTCGTTACCAATTGATGAAGTCAGAACCCTTTGACCATTTCATCAAAGCACGAAGATTCAAACTCCATTTTGCTCTCTTCTGTCCATCGCTGGAACTCTGAAGTTTGCACCCTTACTAGCATCCTCTGGATAGAAAAAATGCCTTGGACTGTAACACATGCAAGTCCTTGGTTTCATTTCCATCAGATGGAAATCCTATTGTCATCCATGTTTCATATCTCATGATTGAAATATGTATTAATTGCTAGTTCAACCCGAACCGACTTTAAGCATTGCTACGATGAAAACAACCTCATTGAGTCAACTCTTGAACTTGTTATTTCAACAAGTCGAGCTTTATGGATAAAACATTTTTAACCGTATCAGTTTTAAGTTCCATAAACATTCGTTAGACTCTAAGTCTTCCGAAAGGTGTATCAAGGTTTTAATCTTGAATCACTTATATGGAAACTAACTTGGTTTGTATTGGCATTTAGCCAATTCCGGAGTCAGGGCCCATCAACGCTTCCTTGTGTATCGTAGGTATAATTTTGTATAACAACAATATCTCGTTTGCGCACCTGAGAGGTTTGCATGAGCCTTGACTATGTGGTTCAACTGCAAGTTCAATTGAAGTTCATACATTTTATTGTAGAGACTTCCGTATCAGTCATAGTAGGAAACTCTGGAATTACTTCCAAGATCTCTTTCCTTAGATCTGATGACGAAGATATTGTTTATCTTGTCGAGTTGCACTATTCTCCCACTCACCTTTTTGAAATAACCATTCTCTTTAAAAGCACAACGTTTTGCGGCAAAACTATTTGCCTCGGTATAGTGAGGGAAGAATACCCAACATTTTGGTATAACCTACAAAGTAGCACTTGTCTAATTTGGATTAGGTTTGTAACCTTTTACACAAGCCCCATATTCCAAATGTTAATAAAAGATATAACATGGTTGGGCGTACCATACCATGGCTTCATTTCAACAGACCTGATGTAGCTCTTTTCAGTGTAAAAGCCGCAGTCCCTAAAGCATCACTTTAAAAGGGATAATGGCAAATTTATTTATGTCATCTTTGACCTTACCATGTCATAAATGGTTAGATTATATCTCCACGGACTTTCCACTTGCAGTGGTGTTCCGGGAGGTGCAATTTATGAAACCCCTTTCACAACTCATCAGATATTCGCTAAACATGTAACTCAAATATTCCTTTGTGCAATCAAATTGCAGAAACATAATTTTCTTGTTACAATAACTTCTACTTCATTTTTTAAAACCTTTTGGATGATTTCAAAAGATCCAGACTTACGTCTCATCAAGTAAATATCCATATATCTACTTGAGTCATTTCTGAAGATAAATAAATCCACCACTTGCAACAACATTTATTGAACTACACACATCAAAATGTATGATCACCAATAAGTTTGTTGCTCGTTCCTTATGGCCTGTGAACGGCATTTCAGTCACTTCACTTTTCGGAGGAAATTTGCAAGTGTTAGATGATTCAAAATCAAACGACTTCAAAATCCATCATAATGGAATTTTTCCATGCGGGTTTCTCCTATGTGACCAAATGCAGTGCCACACATGTGTGGTATTCTCATAGTCTCGCGGCATTTAGCGTCAACGTTATGGATGTATCATATTACCATCAATATTCATAACATACATCCCATCTTGGATGGAAGCATGACCCTTCATGTTATTCATAATACTTAACAACAATTGTTGGTTTTATGAACAACTCTTTTGCAACAAACATTGTGCAATAGGCTAGAGTGTATGAAACTCTAAAATGAATTATGAAAGTAAACCCAGAGGTATTGTATTATTATCAATATTCATAACATACACCTCGTTCATAATGAAAGTATGGCCCTTGTGTTATTCATAATATCGAACATAAAAGGTTCTCTTATGAACAACCTTCTTGCAAGATACCTTATGCAATGGGCTAGAGTTTGTAAAACTCTAAATGAATTATGAAAATAAATACAGACGGCAATACACCGATGGAAGGTATAGTAACATTTACTATGTTCCCTATGTATACCTTAACCTCATTTCTGGCTAGTCTTTTTAGGCCATAGTAGCTCTTACATTGATTCACAATGGAATGCAATCGAGCGGGTATCTTTATGATTAACTCAGAATACCCAAGAATTAGTGATTAACATGTTTAACCATAATTCACAAGAACTATATCTTTGACCAACCTACTATACATCAAAAACTTGTATGACATTCATACATGAGCTGGATATTCCAGTCATCTTTCTTTCTGCCTTTATACTTCTAACAGTTTAACTTTTAGTATTTCTCCTACTCGCAAAAGAAGCACCCAACTTAAGAGTGGCGTTAGCCACGGACTTCCTAGGCGTGTAAGTCATACTAACACCCTTTGGACACTTCCTTTCTCTTTAAGTTGTTGTTTTATTCACCTTTCATTATATGACAGGTGTTCTTCTGGATCCCTTTCCCAACAGTCAAATGCATAGTAAACACTTTTACTAATATTTGCAAACAAACATTTCTTTGTTTGTATCTAAAAATAATTTTCAGTTCCATGAATATCATATAACTATCCCAACTTTCGAAGTTTGGGTTTCATGGAAGCAAACATATTCCACTTGACCATAACAGAATTCTAGCTTTTGGATCGAAGGACGAGAGTCACATGATCCATAGTATTAGCGGGAGGATACAGAAAGCATGCAATAGGACAAAGTCCTTCTCGGTACTTTTGAGGACAATCATCACATTATGTTACCAATCGTAAAGTTTTAACCAGATATTTAACAGCTATTCAATTTTAACAGGGAAGGTGGAAACGCAAGCCATTATTCTACAACTATTTTGCAAGAAACACTTAGATAGTGTTCATAATTAATTGCACTGGGAATTAAACATGTTAACTCAACAGTGTGCTCCCACTCAAATCAATATCTCTCATAATTAATTTTGAGTGATACAAGATCCAGACTTCAATTCATTGCCATAGAATCATCATCTCATAACGGGAATTTTAATCGGTAGGCCAACTTGCCGATCACATCTCTATGTGACTCTTGCTCATCTTTCGATGTGTGTGTTCCGAGCTCAGGACGATCCTGCCATGAATGTCAAGACAACCAAGTGATCTTGCTGTGAGGTCTGACCTCACCCGCCTCACACTTCTCTAATCGTTCGTACCCATGCATCCATGGCGCACCCCAAAAAGATAGGTGCCGTGACGGTGCTACACCTGGGAGAACACTAACTACTTGATATTTTAGTGAGAGATCACCCTAATAAAAAGCGACTACCGCGCAATCAAGATGGGTGCATCATAAGGGATAAACATCTCAGGCAATTCATAATAGCATGATATGGTATAGCCCTTTCTGACGGAGAAGTCTTTCATTTCTTCGTCTTCGGCATTCGCGTCGGTGTTCACCTTCACGGAGATTGCCACCGCCTTGTCGATGCGCTAGATAATATTGCTATCTCTATAGCTAATAAAATAGGTGCATTACTTAAGGTTGACACGCAGGTCATTAAAGTGGCAATCATATGGCTCCAACCATCATGCCGAATCATGACACGCATGTCATGTTAATTACATCATATAGTCATCTCATACATAATCAAATTGAATATGAGCATTGCTATACCACATCACATGCACATCCTGCAAAACCAAGTTAGACGCCTCTAATCAGTTTATGCAAAATTTTATTTTACGTGGCTTCTAAGGTTTTGACTTAAACCACAGCTACCAATGTTTTATCATCAAGTATGATTATTCAAGTTGCTAGATTAACATCTCGGGGTGTATGAAACACGAGATAATTAAATCTCGAGCCCCATACTAAACTTCATCATATGCATGACCCTGTAGATCATATCTGCAATGCCCTTTCATCTGCGAATTTCATATTTCTTTTGACTATGGCAGAACCCAAAGAACTGATAGCACTTCCATGATCAATCAGGATCACGGATTGCCAGAACTTTGTCAAATTCCACCATGCAGTCTCGAGATTGAGCAAATGCAAATTCTAGGGAAGCAACAAGATCTCATCTTTCACCCGCATAAATAATTTTCCGCAATAGATCTCATCTACTACCCAATTATATTATGCAATACCCATACATCTCCATGTATTCTAGATCGAAACTTGCATCTACGCATAGCATGGCTCTTGATGCCACTGCAGGGTAACGCAGCAGAAAACAAAAAAATCTGACCTACACACCAGCCCAGGACCACTATGGAGACTGCATACATGGTTTGATCTTTTTCGTTACCGACTCGTAGCGCAGCGGGAAGTAGAGTCGACGACGATCGGCGGTGCAGATCCCCGTAGCTAGGTTTTACAACCTCCCAACCGCGAGGATGTATACCCTCATCTGCTCCTCAGACAGCCCTCCGGGAGGCGGTCGAATAGCCCCCGAACGGTGTCGCGGACAGCCCTTCGGGAGGACCTTCGAAACTCGAACGGTCACTCGGACAGCCCTTCGGGAGGACCTTCAAAACTCGGACGGTCGCACGTACAGCCCTTCGGGAGGCACTCATGAACTAAGACTGAAACTACGATCTCTCTACAGAGTTGCACACATAAGGTGTCATCTATCCGGCAGGGCTTCGTCGTCCAGAACTAGTTCCTGCCGGAACCCAGACAGCCTTTCATCTCTACGAAACTATTTCACGGGGAGGGATAGAGAAGCCAGATCATTGCATGGCACTTGTATGTGAGAAGGGATGAGGAGAATGGTAGCACATTCTCCTCCTTTTATAGGCCAAGGCAAGAGGTGGGGTGGTGGAGGAAATACCAAAACACCCATGCTACATGTCCCACATGAAGGGTGAAATGGTAACTCAAGTGGGGCACCAAGGGGACACCATGGAGGCACCCCCTTGGCCAGACACAACCTTGCCCCCTCCACTTGGGGAGCCCCCCACCAAGCCACCAACATGTCTCCTAGAAACATGGGTGCTCCCTAGACAAAAAACAACCAAACATGTAACCCCCGATTCGTGGGATCTTGTCCCCTCGTGCTGAGACAAGATGTTTTCCGCGAAACATTTTTCTGAAAAATTCCGGAAGGTCCCAGAACATTTCTGGCACCCTCTAAAATTATTCTTGGAATCATCCTAAACATTTCCGGTGTGGTGATTTTTATCAGCGAAAAGCAACAACAGCGGTTACGGCAGCTCCGGAACATTTTCGGTTTTTCTCTCCGAAAATTCCCAAAAGTTCCCACACCAATTCTGGGGCCCTCTAAGAATTTCCAGGCGAGTGCCGAAACCATTTTGACCTAATAATATATTCCGAAACAACTTTTCAGTTTTACCGAAACTCTTTCGGCGTTCTCTCTTCAGAACTCTTCCGTTGTCTCCGAAACTTTTCCAGTGACTTGCTCTTAGACTCCCTGTCTAGTATTCAGCAGATAGATGACCCTTAACCGTGTGACCCTATAGGTTCGGTGAAGTATAGACATGACCTCGAACTCCTTCCGATCAATGATCAACATCAGAGCCGTGGACACCCAGATTGACCCCTATACCCACACGAATGAATATTCAAGTGAACCTCCAGTTGCCGTGTGCTATTCCTGTTGCTTCGTGATATGTCACAAATACCCAAGGCGAGATTTACTTGCATCCCCGTGGATCAACGACTTGTCCACTATGCTATTTACCTCGTTACTGGTTTTGTTCTCTTTTCTCGTTTCCGTGTTGCAGCATCCGTGTGATCAAATCACACTATGTCTGGCCAGACGATGATGGATACCGTAACACCGAGAGGGCCTGAGAATATCTCTCCATCGTCGGAGGAGCAAATCCCAATCTTGAGCTTTCAAGTTACTTGACACACTTTTCCATGAACCCGTAAGCCGCCGTAATAGCCACCCATTTACGGATGACGTTTAACAAACCCCAAAGTTCATGAAGCAAGTATGAAGAAACTCGATACTCTCATGGTCTAAGGAATTATGCAAACGTTAACCATATCTGTGTTATGTACCATTAACTTGTGACGAATGAATCTCATAGCATAACATCAATCCGGATCGATTCAACACAAGTGTTCTCTTAACATTGTGCCCTCAAAGTTGCTAGCATAGACATGCCCATGACAAGGAAAACAGAATCATCATGCAACACTTGAGCTAGTCTTAGAGGCCAGACTAGGAATACTTCTTACCATTTATTATTCCACACGTGCATATGAGTCTTCCTCCGAGCCTCGTGTTATTGCAGACTCGAGAACCATAGCAGTTATAGCATGGAACATAAACATAATTATGAACATGGAGATAAGTAATAGCATTTATTATTGCCTCTAGGGCATATCTCCTACAACTTCCAAGAGCCTCGCGCCATCGCTTGCATCCTGGGCGGCGCTCAGCCCGTCCCTGCCATCGCATCTTCAAGCAGTTCACTCATGAAGTGAACGCGACCTTCCCCAAGCTTGAGGTGACGCATCCGCTTAGGTGGTCCAAGTACGCCATCACCTTCGACTCTACTGACAAGCTCAAGTGCACGGCCACTACTGGCGCCCTCCCGATGCTCTGCTCGCCTACCATCAACAACGTCCTCATCACCAAGATACACATCAATGGCAGCGCGGGCCTCAATGTTCTCTCCGTCTAGACGTTCAACGGGCTCTAGGTGTCGTACAACCAGCTTCAGCCTACCAAGCCCTTCTCAAGAGTTACCGACGGCTCCACCACCCCGATAGGGCAGATCCGCCTCCGTGACACCTTCGGCAAGCGTGACAACTACCGCACTAAGCTCATCGACTTCGACGTCGCCCACATTCGCCTCCCGTACAATGCCATCCTTGGGTATCTGGACCTAGCTAAGTTCATGGCAGCAACTCATCATGGCTACAATGTCCTCAAGATGCCAGGAAGCTGCGGCATCATCATGGTCCCCTACGACGAGAAAGACGCGATGTGCTCTCTTGAGCGTGCCTACTAGGCTGCGGCGGTCGAGAACCCAGATGACCAGGGCGCTGCCTACCCTCCTGAGGCCGTTCCCAAGAAGAAGAAGCTGTTGTGCCTAGGACCTCTGGAGGGTGGGGCCTCCGACGGCCATGCTTCAAGACCGGCACCCACTGATGGGGCGCCTTCCTCTCTCCCATTGGAAGGCGTGCCCGGCGCCCCTCTCAGGCTGGGCTCAGGGGATCTCCTTTGGAGGGCCTCTGACCTGGCCAACTTCACGAGGGAGGTGCTCAGGCACCATGTGGAGGCGTGCTTCAACGCGCGTTTCCGCAAGGAGGGCGCGAGGCGCGAGGCGCTCAGGAGTTCATCACCAAGGCAATTGAGGAACTTCAGGAGGCAAGAGCCATGCGAGGCGAGCGTCGCCCCCATCACCCAGCGCGGCTCCCTCCCCTTACGAGGGCAGCGAGCTACGTGCATGCGTCAACATCCCGGGGCTCAACAGAGCCGCATCTCAGGAGATTTTATGGCCATCCCATGTCGGCCGGCGCGGGGCTCCCCTCACAGCTACATTCGCATACCTTTCGGTCAGTTTGCTGAACAGGGTTGCCACGCACCAGTGCCACATGCGGGGCGTCCTCGCAGCTCTTGAGGCCAGGCACCAGGCGATCCTGTCGGAGATGGAGATGTATCCTCACGAGCCCCCAGGCCTCCAGAGCCTCACGAGGTTCAGGACCTGGGCGACTCGTGAGGAGCGATTTCTGTAGCTGAAAGTGTGTTATATTGACTAGAGGGGGGTGAATAGGCGATTTTTACGAAAGTCTTCAAAACATGGGAGTTTCGAAGACAAATGATAGAAATGAACCTATTTCCATGCAGCAGAAGATAAACTACACTAGACAGACAATAGTCAAGCATTCAATGAAGTGAAACCACAATGACTAAAAGTAGCTAGGCAGTGAGGATCAGGTACACAGTGAAGACAAAGAGATAAAGCAAATAGACACTGACTTTACAAGAGCCAACTGTGAATAGATAAAGAGATGAGAAGGATAGAACCAGTGTGCGTGACAAAGACAAAGGTTTGGTAGACCAGTTCCAACTGCTGTGACATTTGTACGTCTGGTTAGGGCGGATAGGTATTTAAACCTGAGGACACTCAGTCTCGGACACTTAGTCCTGAGCACGCAGCTCAGAACACTTAGTCCTCACCGTATTCCCCTTGAGCTAAGGTCACACAGACCCCACCCAATTACTCTGGTAAGTCTTCAAGGTAGACTTCCAAACCTTCATAGACTTCGTTCACCGACGATCCACAATGACTCTTGGATGCTCAGAACGCGACGCCTAACCGGCTGGAGGATTCACAGTCCTCAAGTGTAATAAGTCTTCAGTTCACACAGACAAGAAGACTTAAGTGATGCCTAACACTCTTTGGCTCTGGGTGGTTAGGGCTTTATCCTCTCAAGGAATTCTCTCTCAAAGACTTCGAGGTGGGTTGCTCTCAAACGACAAAAGTCGTACTTTAACTCTGAGTAGCCAACCCTTTATGGTTGTAGGGGGTGGGCTATTTATATCCACTAGGCAACCCGACCTGATTTTTCCAAAATGACCCTGGGTCACTAAGGAACTGACACGTGTTCCAACGATCAGATTTCAAACACACACGGTAACTTTACTTGGGCTACAAACAAAGCTGACTTGTCCGACTCTGGACAAGATTCGCTCTCATAGTCTTCACTTGAAGACATAGGATTTTGGTTAAGCATCACTTCAGTCATTCTGATTGGTTCTCTTGGACCCCACTTAATAGTACGGTGGTTCCTATGAATCAACAAAGAAGAAAAAGAACTACGAAAGATCTAAGTCTTCGCGCTCCATAGTCTTCATGCGATGTCTTCTCTTGTCATAGTCTTCAATGTGAATGTCTTCACATACCACCTTTGACTTCAATGTCTTCATACATTTTTAGGGGTCATCTCTGGTAGGAAAACCGAATCAATGAGGGACTTCTACCTGTGTTATCCTGCAATTCTCACAAACACATTAGTCCCTCAACCAGGTTTGTCGTCAATACTCCAACACCAACTAGGGGTGGCACTAGATGCATTTACAATCTCCCCATTTTTGGTGATTGATGACAAACTAGTTGAAGTTTTCAACGGGGAATATAATATGTGAAATTGTAAAGGATAAGGAATTGTCTTCATAAGTTGCAAGGGCTCCCCCTGAAGATGTGCATATAAGTAATTTGCTTTTGGAATGCAAATGCACATGGCAGGTTGTACTTGTGGAGATCCTCTTCAACTTATGATGACAATTCATCATTCATGAAGGTATGTGAAGATAATGACATGCATAATGAAAAATGGACGTCTGCAAAATGATCTAAGTGCGGAATTTATCGTCTCACATGCGGTATTTATCATCGCATCACAAAATAGCAAATAAGTAGCAGACGACCATCAAGTTTAAGTGTTACAACTCAAAGAACCAAATGTATCAAAACGAGAGTTGTAAACACTAGGCAAAACATAAAGTAACCGCCCATATTGACCCGCTTGAAGACTATCAAACTCATATGCTTCTCCCCCTTTTGTCAGTGAGGACCAAAAAGGTTTGAAGACATAGAGCATCTATTCGTTCCCATGAAGAGTAGGTGAAGCAGCAGGCTCGTCGGTGGTGTTTGGCGGTGCAGAAGAACTTGGGGCAGTGTCGAGGCGTGCAGAAGTAGGGGGCGGTGAAGTAGCACCATCTTCATCCTCGATCACTCTGGCATTCACAGTTGCCGCAGAGGAAGAAAACTCAGAGTCTTCAAGAGACGGAGTTCGTTGCAGCACAGTTCTTCGGGGAGGTGTGGAGTCAAACTTGAAACGTTCAGGGAAGCCATCCTCGTGAAGATCATCCTCAGAGCACATAAGCGTCAACCCTTTCCATGTACGCCAACAAGTTTCATGGGCAACAAAGGCATTCTTGGTGGCAAGATTGCGAATGCGGTTGACATCCACCAAGAGGCTTTGCATTTGGTGCTTCAGCCAGTCATGATGCCTATCCTGTTTCTGATGAAGAGCAACCAGAAGCTCTCGGTCATTGAGAACATGAGATCGCTTCTTGGGTCATTGGGCAATAGTTTCAGTAAGAGCACGATGAGGTGCACGTGTAGTTCCAGCCAGAGGATAAACACGAGTGACTGCTTCAACTCCTTCAATGTTCTGAGTGAAACTTTGATGCTCCGCATTCTGAAGACTAAGAGGTTCCTTGGCAGGCTCAGGATAAATGGCTTCAACGGATATATCCACATCAGGCAGAAAGATCTGATGATTGCGAGCAGATGGCTAATATGAGATAGCTGAGTGGAGTTTAATCAGCCGCATTATACATGGAGCGTAGAACTTCAAGCCAAAAAGATCAGATACTGATGCAGCAAGTTGGCGGATGAAGAAGTCCTGTGCATTGAAGCATTTGCCATGAAGAATATAGAAGACCAAAGTCTTCATTGCACCTTCCAACTTTGCATGTGGAGAATGTCCTTTGATGGGCCAGAGAGTTCGCCTTATGATGTGATAGATAGTCCTGGGCAGATACTCAAGGTCTTCAACAAAGAACTCCTTAGGATATGCAGCATCTTGTGGCAAGGGCTTCATCATACTGAGCATCTGACTCATGTTCGGTTCAGGCTTCTGAAAGATGCTCCGCATAGCTTCATTGTGAAGCTGACAGCCAGGTTCATAGAGATCTCCAGGAGTGGGCAGACCAGTGAGCTCAATGATATCAAAGGCTTTGGCTTCATGATGAACATTTCCTGTCATCCACTCCAGGACCCAAGTCTTCGGATCTCTATTGTAACCACGTATGTGAAGTGTGGCATAAAATTGGAGCAGCAACTCTTCGTTCCAGTGCTCTTGGTCGGTGACGAAAGGCAACAATCGAACCTCTTTGAAGCAATCCAGAGCTTCTTCCAGACAGAGCAGACCAGCTATTGCTTCGGTGTCAAGACGCATATGTGGGAAGATGCGACCTTGATTGTACAGAATGCAGGAGTAATAGCTTCGCTGCGGGTAGCTCCAGAACCAATCAGAAGATATTCTTTCCCTTGAGTAGGGGTTCCTGGAGCTATTGAAGAAAGTGTTGTCTGCTTTGAAGCTGTTGACATTAAAGGATCCGGGTGCTGAGGCAGGACCTGGAAACCTGGGCAACCTTAGCATTGGCTTCTGTACCTGAGGCCTGTGCTCAATATGATAGTCAAACTGAGGACCAGCAGCAGGCGCAGGAACAGAAGTAGTGACATCATTGGCTTCGCTGACTTCTGGTTCTTGGGTTGGTGTAGGCTCCACATTTGCTTCAGCCATGACAACGTCAGTGGCTTCATTGGTGTTGATGGTGGCAGCCTCAAGATTTTCTACCTCCACTTGATGAGCTGGAGGGTCGGGCACAAACACGTTCTCCTCGAGAACAGCTTGTTCAGTAGTTGGCGGAGTAGGAACATGTTCTTCTTCTTGGGTGTCAGTGGCTGATGCAGCCGGAATGTCTTCAGCAGTTTTAGCGTCAGACTCGGAGACTTGAGACCTTGGTCCTTTGCGAAGCCTGCGTAACACAGGTGAAGCCTTTGGAGATGGAGTGGGCTGGGCCTCAAAGTCATCTTCTTTGTCTTGCCGGGGTGGTGTGACTTGTTGTTGTTGTGGGTGATCAGCCCATGTTGCATCCTGAGCAATTGGCGTCAGAGGACGACCAATGCTGATGAGTTCGTTGTGCGTAAGCACAGGCGATGATACCTGTTGGTGCTCGATCTGAGGAAGAACTACATCATCTTCAACATTGTCATGGTGACCAATGTCTTCAGCAGCGGTGGGATCACCTACTGGAATGTCTTCAGCTTCATAAGCCTCTATGGAAGTAGGCTCATGGATAGTCAGTTGGCGCTCTTGATGTTCAGCGGCAGGGCGAACCATGGAGATAGGTTCAACAATTAAGGGCTCTGTGGGAGAAGCTCGTTCCTTCTTGGTCTTCCGCTTCTTCTTGGAGGGAGCAGCATCAGAGGCTTCAAGATTTTTCCTCTTTCTGGCTTCAGCCTCAGCAGTCCTCGTCTTCTTCAGGTCTGAAGCAGTAGACCTGGCTTTTGGCTTCGAGCCAGTCATGCTGGTTGGGAAGACAATGGGATCTGCTTCCTGCCTTGGTGCGTTGGGTTTGGCCACAGTGGGCTTCTTCTTCTTCTTAGCAACCATCCTGGATTCAATGCCCGGACGCCCAAGGGCCTTGCGCTTCTCAGCCTCGTTGTAGGCTTGCACACACTTGTCAGCCAGGCTCTTCATGCGCTCACGAGAACCCTGAGCTTCTGCACGTTTCTTGAGAAAGGCTTCCTTGAGCTCGTGCAGCATAATCTTGAATTTCTTCACTTCTTGCACGCTGAGCTTGGCCATATGCTTCTTGAACTGAGTTTTCTCAAAGTCAATCTTCTGCTTCAGTTCAACGATGCGCTGGGCGATAGCTAACTCTGAAGCAATGGCACCATGGAAGGCAACACTGAGGCCAATGGGAAGTTGCAGGTCTTCAAAGCTGAGGTTGGGCGTTTCAAACCACTCATCGATGAAGTCGTGGATAATTTCCACGTCAAAGAGAGGCAAATTGTTGAAGATTTCTGCTTCTTCTTTGCTCTTGATCAGTTGCTCAAGAGCGTCATCTGCAAGATCTTCATCGCTGGATAGATCAATGGCGTCGTTGCGCAAAATAGCAGCAGCAGTCAGTTCTTGGCTGGTGTTTGGCAGAGGCATCTTGACTCTCGGGGGCTTGGAAATGCGTGATAGATCTTCAGACTGCACACTGTCTTCAGGAGGTGCAGTAGCCAGTGGCTTCACCCGTGAGATTTTTGGTGCTGAGGCAGGCTTTGAAACTTTAGGTTGCTTTAGTTTCTTTGGCGTCGGTGATGCAGGCGCTTCGTCAGATTCAGCGTCATCTGCAGGCTCATCCACAGCTGTCCCTTGAACCACGATATGAGTGATGAGACCTTCCAGGTTATAGAAGGGCCCAACAAGATTGGGTTCAGCTTCGCAGGTGCCATCAGCACGGGGAGCAGAGGGACCAGGGTTGAAGTCTAGTCCCAATGACTTCTTGTTCTGCTTCGCTGAGTTCTTGGCAAACTGGAAGTTGCGCTTGAGCAGATTGTCGTCACGACACCATAGTAGTGACGATGGGTGTGCATCTGCAGGCTGTGGTCCTCGGACCATGCAGGGATAGAAGCCTTGATCAATGGCTTCGTCTCTAGACCTGGGTTGAAGATTTTTGTATAGGATGTCTCCCCAAGGTCGCTTGATGGCATTTTTCTCAGCATATTCCTGGGTCACAAACCGGTATTTGAACCATTGTTTTGCCCAATATCTTCGAATCCATTGGATTCGGGTCTTGCGCTGATTGTAATCCTCTTCAGGATCTGTCTTGTAAAGCTCTGAGAGGTCATTAGGCAAATCTCTTGATGTTCCCCCACGATGCTGTCTGCCACCCTTCCTTACGGATTTCTCAGCAGCCATGAACTTCAAACTGAATGGCTTCAACACGTTCAAAGGCTTCAGAGGCTTTTGCTTGCTGGACAAACAGGAACTGGCTTCGGGAGAATTTATATGATGCTGTAAGAATTCTGCAAATGAATGCAGACTATGAGAACCAAGGGATTCTCCCATGGACATGTACCTGTGACAGCATTAAGGTGCGAGGGAAGGGGAAGAGATCATATGCATTCTCAGAAGATTTTGAAGATAAATCAGTTTAGAAGACATTGACCTCATCGTGCGAAGACATTCACTCATAGATAAAGAGTTGGTTCCGGATTTGTACGAATCCATGGATCAATACAAGTGAGGAATCTAACTACTTTGTGAAGCATAAGTGAACATACTAGGCATATTATGAGATGCAGTAAGAAATAGATCCAACTTGTGTGAATAGAAACTTCTTGTGGCAGAAAGTGATGAATCAATAGGATCAAAGGGGCCGTAAAAAGGAAGTTTTATTTACCACACAAGGAACTGCTAGACGGAGTGGAAGAGGAGGCCGAGCAGTTCGATCGTCCGTGCCCTAACTTGGCGACGGAGGACACCTACGGCGACGGCGGAGAAGACGATGTCCACGGCCGGCGTGAAGACGGCGTCGGAGAGGTTGCGGCAGCTAAGCACTTCGTCACCGGCGTCGTCGAGGGCTAGCGGTGGCGCTAGGGTTCGTGCGAGAGTGGAAGAAAGGATAATGACTGTGGTGAGGCGTGTATTTATAGGGACAAAGACGGCACAGCGTTATTACACAGGTGCCCCTGGCGATTCACATCTGAAGAACACATGGCCATCATGCAGCATATCGGAGGTTGTTCCACGTTCCCACGGACGCCTGGATTGTCGGGTGGTCGTTCCCACTTCTCCGGGTTTCAGGTGGAGGAATTGGCATTGAAAACGGACTTAATGTCTGTCTCTGTATCTTCTGCTGACAAGGACACAGAGAAGACATTCAACAGTTTCAATAGAATGCATATGATTTGGAGAGATAGAGTTTGAGATAGAAAGCATAGAGAGGTTAGGGTCCGATCACATTCACTTAGTTCAAAAGATTCAACAAGATGACATAGCTATAAGTGAGTGCTGTAGAGGAAAAAACACTATGTATATATATGAAAAGGACAATCAAACCAACATAGTGAAGATAATCATGAGGACAAGTTGAGAATGAAGACAAACAAAATGTGAAGACATAGCAAATGTAACGCCATGGGTAAAACACTTCAAACAGAAGAATTTGGTGGTGGCGTTACCCACCGTATAGGAAGTATTAGACCCAGACACGGTGCACAATTATTGTGGCGCTCCCAAGTCAAATTCCACATTAATGTATTCACACTTAGAAAGTATGTCTTCATTGATTGAAGATATACTTTACTTCGTGTGTTGCACATCTAAGTCGTCAATATGCATAAGTGTTAGGATGTGTGCCTGATCACAGGACATTTGAGGATTCCAAGATATTTAGCTCACACTGTAACTTGCAAAATATCTTCTCATCCAAGGGCTTGGTGAAGATATCTACCAATTGCTCTTCAGTGTTGACATGTATGATATCAATATCTTCCTTCACAATATGATCTCTGAGAAAGTGATGACGAATTTCAATGTGCTTTGTCTTCGAGTGCTGAACTGGGTTGTTGGCAATCTTGATGGCGCTTTCATTGTCGCAGTAAAGTGGCACTTGCTTCAGATGAATATCATAGTCTTTGAGTGTTTGCTTCATCCATAGAAGCTGAGCGCAACAAGATCCAGCAGCAATGTATTCAGATTCAGCAGTAGAGAGAGATACACAGTTCTGCTTCTTTGAAGACCAACATACAAGTGATCGTCCCAGAAAGTGACATGTGCCTGATGTAGACTTGCGATCCACCTTGTCACCAGCATAATCAGCATCCGAGAAACCAACCAGATCAAACTCTGAGCCCTTTGGATATCATAATCCTAGGGTTGGGGTGTAAGCCAAATATCGAAGAATTCGCTTCACAGCTAAGTGATGCGATTCCTTTGGTGCCACTTGGAATCGAGCACACATGCAAACACTAAGCATAATATCTGGCCTAGATGCACATAGATAAAGTAAAGAACCAACCATGGAGCGGTATACCTTTTGGTCGAACTCTTTACCATTGTCGTCGGGACCCAGATGATGTTTGGCTGGCATTGGCATCATGAAACCTTTGCAGTCTTGCATACCAAACTTCTTCAGGCAATCTTTGAGATACTTCTCTTGAGATATAAAGATGTCGTTGCGTTGCTGACGTATTTGAAGACCAAGGAAGAACTTCAGCTCACCCATCATTGACATCTGATATTTCTCTTGCATCATATATCCAAACTCTTCACTGTATTTCTGATTGGTGCAGCCGAAGATTATGTCATCCACATATATTTGGCACACAAACAGTTCACCATCATATGTCTTCGTGAAGAGAGTGGGGTCAAGGGAACCAGATTTGAAGCCTTTGCTCTTCAGGAAGTCTTTGAGTGTGTCATACCAAGCCCGAGGGGCTTCTTTGAGGCCATACAGTGCCTTGTTGAGCTTGTATACCATGTCAGGATGTTTTGGATCTTCAAAGCCAGGTGGTTGTGCGACATATACTTCTTCTTCAATCTTGCCATTGAGAAAAACGCTCTTCACATCCATTTGATATAGAAGTATGTTGTGATGATTTGCATAGGCCAGCAGTATGCGTATGGCTTCAAGTCTAGCCACAGGAGCAAATTTTTCATCGAAGTCAATCCCTTCAACTTGAGTGTATCCTTGAGCTACGAGACGAGCTTTGTTTCTGACAACTTGACCATGCTCATATTGCTTGTTGCGATATATCCATTTGGTGCCTATTATATTGTGCTTCCGAGGATCAGGACGCTTAACCAGTTCCCATACATTATTCAGCTCAAACTGTTGAAGCTCTTCTTGCATAGCTTGAATCCATTCAGGTTCCATGAAGGCTTCTTCAACTTTCTTGGGTTCTGTTATTGATACGAATGCGAAGTGCCCACATAAATTTGCTAGCTGAGTTGCCCTTGAACGAGTGAGTGGACCTGGTGCATTTATGCTATCAATTATTCTCTCAATCTGCACTTCATTTGCAACACGAGGATGTATAGGACGAAGATTTTGCTCTTGCTGATCATCATCATTGTTAGAGGGATTGTCTTCAGGCTGAGCATTATCTTCAGGTTGATCAGGTGTGGAGATGATAAGTTCTTCTTCGGGTTGAGCTTCAGAAGGTATGATTTCTCTAGTTCCCATAAGTTTGATTGATTCACTGGATGGAACTTTATCTAGCACATTTGGCAGTTGCTCTCTTTGTGAGCCGTTAGTTTCATCGAACCGCACATCCACTGTTTCAACCACTTTGTAATGAAAGAGATTGAAGACTTTGTAGGAGTGAGAATCCTTTCCATATCCAAGCATAAAACCCTCATGTGCTTTCGGTGCAAACTTTGAAGTGTGATGTGGATCCTTGATCCAGCACTTGGCGCCAAATACTCTGAAGTAGCTGACATTTGGTTTCTTGCCAGTAAGGAGCTCATAGGATGTCTTGTTCAGAAGCTTGTGAAGATAAACACGGTTGATGATATGACATGCAGTGTCAATGGCTTCAGGCCAGAATTTTCTTGGAGTCTTGTATTCATCAAGCATCGTTCGAGCCATCTCAATAAGTGTTCTGTTCTTGCATTCGACGACGCCATTCTGCTGTGGCGTGTACGGAGCTGAGAATTCATGTGTGATGCCCAAGGTATCAAGATACGAATCAAGGCCAGTGTTCTTGAATTCAGTGCCATTGTCATTTCTGATGTGCTTTATCTTGGCGCCATATTTGTTCATTGCTCGATTGGCGAAGCGTCTGAAGACATCCTACACTTCAGTCTTGTAAAGGATTATATGCACCCAAGTATATCTTGAATAATCATCAACAATGACAAAGCCATAGAGACAAGCAGTAGTAGTAAGAGTTGAGTAATGAGTGGGACCAAAAAGATCCATGTGTAGCAGTTTGAAGGGTTGAGTTGTTGTCATGATTGTCTTCGAGGGATGCTTGGCCCTCGTCATCTTTCCTGCTTCACAGGCACCGCATAAGTGATCCTTCTTGAACTTGACGCCCTCGATGCCTATGACATGCTTCTTCCTTGCAAGAGTGTGGAGGTTCCTCATGCCAGCATGCCCTAGCCTTCGATGCCAGAGCCAGCATTCAGAAGCTTTTGCTAGAAGACATACTGCAAGTTGTCGTCCTGCTGAGAAATCTACAACATACAAATCATCTTTTCGATACCCTTCAAACACTAGAGACTTGTCAGATTCCATCAGTACAAGGCAACAATATTTTCCAAACATCACAATCATGTTTAAATCACAAAGCATTGAGACAGACATTAAGTTGAAACCAAGGGATTCAACAAGCATGACTTTATCCATGTGTTGATCCTTTGATATTGCAACTCTACCTAGACCCAATACCTTGCTTTTACCAGTGTCGGCAAATGTGATGTGACTTTTGTCTGATGGACGTAAAGTTGAGTCCATGAGAAGGCTGCGCTCGCCAGTCATGTGATTTGTACACCCACTATCAATAATCCATTCCGAAGCAGCTGGTGTCGTACCCTACAGTACAGTTGGGGGGATAGGCTTCACGAAGAGAATTGTGAAGCAAAAACTTTTGATGAACCATTAGATTATTAATGCTTAGATCGAGATTGGGACCGTTAGGACAAGTTGCAAGCGATTCAGAAACAAAGTACATAATAAGACCATTTGGGCATTTGATCTTGCACCCTATAAGATGTTTAAGGTCCCCAGCAATGGTGTCAGACGATTTTTGTTTTCGGCTGGAGACCTTTCTTTGAAAAAGAGAGTTAAGCTTTCTTAGCCACCCACATCTTCAGGGGTGGCTTCGAAGCAATAAGTCTAAGTGCAGCATCTGAGAACTTTGGCTTTGGAGCCCTAGCAAAAAGTCTTGCAGGTGGACAATAGTACTCATAAGAATAAGCAGAATAGTTCTTGGTCTTATGGACATGGCGGTTTAATGGACCACGCTCATATTCATAGGCCTGAGTATGGCTTCCCTGTGGTGTCATGATGACATTCACAGGAAGATTCTCCAAACACCTTTTCGGCACCCAGATCTTCTTCATAGGCGGTCCATTCCTGCAGTTAGTACCAATGTACCTGGCAAACACTTCACCATTCTGATTCTTAAATAGTTTATAGTTTGCATCAAAGGATTCATCAATAACAATGAGGTTAGCACAAGTGAAGCCAGATAGAGTGGATGGATCTGCTGAAGGTTCCTTTGCAGCAACCCATGTGGTTTTGGGGTACTGCTCAGGTTTCCAGTAGGAGCCATCAGCATTCATTTTATTTACGAACCCAACACCCTCTTTCCTAGGGTTTCGGTTCAGGATCTGCCTTTTGAGGACATCACATAGTGTCTGATGCCCTTTGAGACTTTTGTACATCCCTGTTTCAAGCAGTGTCTTCAACCTAGCATTCTCATCAGCAATAGCAGTGGTGTCCTCAGCAGAGGGGTTAGTTTTCACATCAACAGTTGAAGATATTGCAACAGTAGCAGCAGTAGAGCATTCAGCAACAGAAGTGGCGTTATCACGCTCAATGCATTTAAGACATGGTGGTTCAAATCCTTCCTGAGCTGAACTGATCTGTTCGGCGCGAAGTGACTCATTTTCTTTTTGAAGATCTTCATGAGCCGCTCTCAATTTCTCAAGATCTTGCTTCCTTTGAAGATAATCATAGGAAAGCCTTTCATGAGCTCTTGAGAGCGTTTCATGACGACTTTCAAGTTCCTCATACTTAACGTGAAGATTTTTTATGTCTTCAATTAAGGACTGAGATCGAGTCATTTCAGCGTCTAACAGATCATCGCTTTTGTCTAATAGTTTTTGAATGTGTTCCATTGTTTTCTGTTGTTCAGTTGCAATTTTAGCAAGTGTTTTGTAGCTGGGTCCAAATTCATCACTGGATTCAGATAGATAGCATTCAGTTACCTTAGCATCATTTGCCATAAGGCATGATGCAGAAGATGATGATTCTGGTTCGAAAGTCGTCGCTTTGAGTGACTCCTTAAAGTCCTCGAACCGAGGATCATGACGAGTTCGATGACCCTCATAGACCTCAGAGAGACGGTCCCAGATGAGCTTTGCATGATCGAGATGCATGACATTCCTAAACTGATTTTGAGATAGACAGGAGTAGATGACGTCCTTTGCCGTGAGGTTGAGAAGAGTGTACTTGCGAATGTCATCAGCTTCCGCCATTTTGCACAGATCGGTCAGACCAATCTCAGTGACGGTCCACAGCTCACTATTTGTTGCCATGAGGCGCTTCTTCATCATGGCCTTCCACTTGGGGTACTCGTGACAGTCAAAGATGGGGCATGACACAGTCTTCATACCTGTGGTCGACATAACTGAAACTCCAGGCGGTTAAACCAAAATCACACAGAACAAGGGAGTACCTTGCTCTGATACCAATTGAAAGTGTGTTATATCGACTAGACGGGGGGTGAATAGGCGATTTTTATGAAAGTCTTCAAAACATGGGAGTTTCAAAGACAAATTATAGAAATGAACCTATTTCCATGCAGCGGAAGATAGACCACACTAGACAGACAATAGTCAAGCATTCAATGAAGTGAAACCACAATGACTAAAAGTAGCTAGGCAGTGAGGATCAGGTACATAGTGAAGACAAAGAGATAAAGCAAATAGACACTAACTTTACAAGAGCCAACTGTGAATAGATAAAGAGATGAGAAGGATAGAACCAGTGTGCATGACGAAGACAAAGGTTTGGTAGACCAGTTCCAACTGCTGTGACAGTTGTACGTCTGGTTAGGGCGGATAGGTATTTAAACCTGAGGGCACTCAGTCCCGGACACTTAGTCCTGAGCACGCAGCTCAGAACACTTAGTCCTCACCGTATTCCCCTTGAGCTAAGGTCACACAGACCCCGCCCAATTACTCTGGTAAGTCTTCAAGGTAGACTTCCAAACCTTCACAGACTTCGTTCACCGGTGATCCACAATGACTCTTGGATGCTCAGAACGCGACGCCTAACCGGCTGGAGGATTCACAGTCCTCAAGTGTAATAAGTCTTCAGATCACACAGACAAGAAGACTTAAGTGATGCCTAACACTCTTTGGCTCTGGGTGGTTAGGGCTTTATCCTCTCAAGGAATTCTCTCTCAAAGGCTTCGAGGTGGGTTGCTCTCAAACAAACAAAAGCCGTATGAAAGCACAAGTGCTCCCTAGGTGGTTTTGATAATTGATGACAACATATCTCTTGTTGGACTAACATTTCGATCTAGCATGTTTCAGATAAGTTCAATAATGGAGTGGCATGGACTAAAGGTTGTGGGAACTCCTTCAAGATGCTAAGGACAAAGGATTGGCTAAAGCTTCAAGCTCAAGACTCTTCATTTTATATTTTAGTGATCCAAGATCACATTGAGTCTTTAGGAAAAGCCAATACTATCAAGGAGGGATGAGGTGTTGCTTAATGAGCCTCTTGCTTCATGTGCTTAGTGATATGCTCCAAAACCCTCAACTACTTTCCCATATCCACATATGACCTAAACCCTAAGCCAAACTCGGTCCTACCGATTCTTCCTATCCGCGCCACCGAGTTTCACTTGCCATAAGCCACTGCCAAACCCTAATCAGTTCGGTCTCACCGATGGGATCTGATCTCGGTCTCACCGAGATGGGCTTGCAAACTCTCTGTTACCCATTGCAATATTCTCGGTCCCACCGAGATATGCAATCGGTCCCACCGAGTTTGCTTGACCAAACCTCAGTTTCACTTATTACCCAAATCGGTCCCACCGAGTTTGAGTAATCGGTCAAACCGAGTTTTGGATTTACCCTAACCCTAGCACATCGGTCCCACCGAGTTGATCCAGTCGGTCCCACCGAAATCACTAACGGTCACTAGGTTTACATTTTCGGTCCGACCGAGTTTATTGATTCGGTCCCACCGAGATTGGAAAACTGTGTAACGGTTGGATTTTGTGTGAAGGCTATATATACCCCTCCACCTCCTTCTCATTCAAAGAGAGAGCCATCAGAACACACACACACCATTCCAACTCATATGTTCTGAGAGAGAACCACCTACTCATGTGTTGAGACCAAGATATTCCATTCCTACCATATGAATCTTGATCTCTAGCCTTCCCAAGTTTCTTTCCACTCAAACCTTCTTTCCACCAAATCCAAATCCTATGAGAGAGAGTTGAGTGTTGGGGAGACTATCATTTGAAGCACAAGAGCAAGGAGTTCATTACCTACACACCATTTGTTACTTCTTGGAGAGTGGTGTCTCCTAGATTGGCTAGGTGTCACTTGGGAGCCTCCGACAAGATTGTGGAGTTGAACCAAGGAGTTTGTAAGGGCAAGGAGATCGCCTACTTCGTGAAGATCTACCGCTAGTGAGGCAAGTCCTGTGAGGGCGATGGCCATGGTGGGATAGACAAGGTTGCTTCTTCGTGGACCCTTTGTGGGTGGTTGCTTCTTCGTGGACCCTTCGTGGGTGGAGCCCTATGTGGACTCGCGCAACCGTTACCCTTGGGTGGAGCCCTGTGTGGACTCGCGCAACCGTTACCCTTCGTGGGTTGAAGTCTCCATCAACGTGGATGTAGGATAGCACCACCTATCCGAACCACGGGAAAAACATCCGTGTCTCCAATTGCGTTTGAATTCTCCAAACCCTTCTCTTTACATTCTTGCAAGTTGCATGCTTTACATTCCGCTGCTCATATACTCTTTGCATGCTTGCTTGATATGTATTGTGTGTGTTGAAATTGTGCTAAACTCCACTTAAACCGAAAAAGCTTAAAAATTGCAACTTTAGCACTAAGTGTCTAATCACCCCCTCTAGACACATCTACTTCTAGATCCTACACCGTACTTTAACTCTGAGCAACCAACCCTTTATGGTTGTAGGGGGTGGGCTATTTATAGCCACTAGGCAACCCGACATGATTTGTCTGAAATGACCCTGGGTCACTAAAGAACTGACACGTGTTCCAACGGTCAGATTTCAAACACACACGGCAACTTTACTTGGGCTACAAGCAAAGCTGACTTGTCCGACTCTGGACAAGATTCGCTCTCATAGTCTTCACTCGAAGACATAGGATTTTGGTTAAGCATCACTTCAGTCATTCTGACTGGTTCTCTTGGACCCCACTTAACAGTACGGTGGTTCCTATGACTCAACAAAGAAGAAAAAGAACTAAGAAAGATCTAAGTCTTCACGCTCCATAGTCTTCATGCGATGTCTTCTCTTGTCATAGTCCTCAATGTGAATGTCTTCACATACCACCTTTGACTTCATTGTCTTCATACATTTTTAGGGGTCATCTCTGGTAGGAAAACCGAATCAATGAGGGACTTCTACCTGTGTTATCCTGCAATTCTCACAAACACATTAGTCCCTCAACCAGGTTTGTCGTCAATACTCCAAAACCAACTAGGGGTGGCACTAGATGCACTTACAGTAGCACGCACCTTCAGCTACTTCAACACTTCTTCAGCAACGGTGCTAGGTGACACTTTTTGATTTGTTCAGTTGGGGGCACCCCTCAGGCTGCATTATCCCCAAGCCATGTGGGTCCGTCCCTGCGGCATGTATCGTTCTATGCATCTATCAGAATTGGCTTTACTCTCTCATGAGTTGCTTTTTGATTATCACATGTCTGTCCGGTGCTTCATCGCCATGAACGTCATACGCCCTTGCAAACCCGCCCACCACTGCCTCATTAAGGACTGGCACGGCGTCTGTGCTCGGGTCTGTCCCTGCAGCGTCGTTAAACCCAAGTGGTTGAGCTCTGGCTCGCGGTCCATCTCTCGTGCACATCACCTCCCATGGTCCTTGGTGCCTTGTTCTCACATGAGCCAATCATGGGCGGATAAGTTAGGGCGCATGACCCGGTGCCTCGCCGCCGCGGGAGCCACACGCCGATTGTCTTTCTTCAGGACTTTCGCATGAGAAGACTGGGCACGGTGTCTATGCTTGGGTCCGTCCTTGCAGTGTCGACAAACCCAATGGCTGAGCTCTGTCTGGCGGGCCGGTCCCGTTCACATCACCTCCTGGGGTCGTTCGTGTTTAGCCTTCTCATGCGATAACCTCAGGAGGTTCAATCGGCATAGGCTGCCTAACCATCTCGCAGGACTTTCACAAGTGTTCCGAATCAAATTCAGGCGCAACCCGCCTTGAGGTAGGGCCTCATGAGTTCCGCGCTGGCTCACGGGTGCCCATACACACCTCCTCCAGTCCTGCCATGCAAGCCACACGTCAGGACAGGGTTGTAGACGCCCCGGAGTCTCCCCTCAGAGGGAGCTCCCACCCATGTACCAGTGGAAGCCCCATGCTCCGCCCTGGCGGACGACATGGTCAAGGAGCGGCTATGCCCGTGCAAGAGCAGAAGCACCATGCTCAACGCTGGTGAATAAACAACTGAGGGCAGCCTAACGGCTACAGTAACCTCAGGAGAGCCACTAGGCTCGCTGCTCAGCCTCACCACTCCGCTTTTCCCTCTTGAGAGTCGCTGGTGGGGCTAGGCATGGGGGCTATGCTCAGGTCAAGCCTGGCGTACGCCACCTCGCCAGGTCCCTCGGACCTGGTCTTCGCGTGCCCCTCCCGAGTGAGAGCTCGGCAAGGAAAGGTATGGAGGGTTGTTCGTACATCAAGGGGGACTCCTGGGCATCACGACCCATGAGCCTAATTGGTCACGTAGCCCCTCACCCCTTGGCCTCATCCTGGTGATCCGGACGCCCCAACAGCGCCTGAGCTATGTGTGGGGCCGGGCCCTGCCGATGCAGAACGCTAAAACCTACACCCACATCTCCTTTCTGAGGGTTGTTCGTACGTCAAGGGGGACTCCTGAGCATCACGACTCAAGAGCCTCACTGGTCACGTAGCCCCTCACCCCTTGGTCTCGTCCTAGTGATCCGAACGACCCAACGGTGGTTGAGGTATGCGCGGGGCCGGGCCCTGCCGACGCAGAACATTAAAGCAAACAAAAAGGAAATCGTGGAACCCTAGCAAATTATTACAAAACATACTATCTATCAAAATCTCAAAGCATGAGTTCTTATGCCTCCACGAGGCACGATACATGTTGCATGATTAAAATAGGGAGGAGCGCCGCCTTCGAGCCTCTTCCTCGGCCTTGGAGACCACCGTCGCCCGCCTGGGGAGGCCCATCATCAACAATGTCACCGTCCTTGCCATCAGCCGTGACCGCAGGGTCGACGCAGAGGAACTTCTGCAGCAGGGTCTCCACCTGCTTCTTCACGGCCTCGACGGCAGCATCGTGGAGCTCAGGATCCACATGTTTGAGCAGCGCACCGAGGTTGAAGCTGGGGTCCCGAAGATGGAGGTGGCTGAAGATGAGCGTCGCAGCCGAGGTAAAAAGCGCGCGAGCCTCTCCCTCCACCATGGGGCCCACTCCAACAACAATGCCGTCGAGCGCCGTGGTAAGCATGGGGAGCAGCCTGGCGGGGCCTTCCTTCGGAGTTGCCAACGGCTTCTCGTACCCTTCCCCGTAAAGGTTCTGCAGCGCCTTGCGGGACCTCAGCTTGAGGGAGAAGAAGGAGTTGTGCCCCGCGGCGGCCACCTTCTCAGCCGTGGCAACGGATTTCTCCCTGGCCTCTAGCCGGGCCTTCTCCTCAGATACGAGCTTGGTGTGGGACGCCTGGGCCGTTTTCATCTCCTCCTTCAGCTTCTCCAGATGACTCCGCTCTGCAACCTATTCCTGGGCTGCCTGCTCTAGTTCAGCGTCGCGGTTCGCGAGTGCAGCCTCCCGGCCCTTCAGCTCCCCCTCCCGCACCTTGAGATGACGGGTGCGGCCAGCTTGCTCGTCGCGAAGGGCCTTTAGCTCGGCCTCTGCCGTGCGGTAGCGCTTCTTGGCAGCCGCTGCGTCAGCCAGTGCTGCCTCACGAGCAGCTGCGGCCACACCGGCCACCTTCCTGCCCTCCTGGGCGGCGGCCTCGGCCTGGCCCCAGGCTGTCCTGATGAACGAGTCAGCCTGGAGCCACCCCGAGACCAGCCCAGACGCTTCGTGGCCATGCACCGGTCGGCACTCCGAAGATCGGCCTAGAGCCAGTCCAGCATGGAGAAGGCACCCTCCAGAGTGCCGGGAATGGTAGAGGAACCATGGTCCGCCAGTGTGATGGCTTGAGGAGGAGGTGGCACCAGCGCTTGGGCTAGCGAAGCAATGGCTGCAAGGACGGCAGGTGGCTCCGGAGCCCTCGGACCCCAAGTGGGTGCGCTAGAGACGGGCTCCTCCGGAGTCAGCCAGGCCATGAAGGCGGTCTTCTCCTGAGGCTGGGCCGCCCGGGTCCTTCTCGAGCAAGGTGTGCACGGCCTTGCTCAGCTCCTCGCTAGACAAGTTATTTGGGTGCAGCCGGAGGTCGTCTTCCGCACCCTTTAGGCTCCACAAAGGGTGCGAGTGCGCCTGGAGCGGAGCCACGCGCTGCGTCAGGAAATCCATGAAGAGCATGGCCCCTGTCAGCTTTTCCGCCTTTAGGTCAGCAGTCATCTTCTCCAGCAGTAGCTCCGCCTGGGGGTCGGTGAGCTTCTCGTGAGCCCACCGGTCCAGCTTCACTGGCAACGCGGTCAGCAGTTCCAGCCGAGCGTGAGAGCGCTTGGCGTCCATGAAGATCCACTTGTGCCGGAAGTCCTCCACCTTCTTTCCGGCCCTCGAGATCGTGTTGCTTCCATGAGATGTGACGAAGCAGGCGCACCTAGAGCACTGGGTGCTGCCCACCCGGAGGTAGAAGAAGAGGCGAGACAGTGCAACAGAGGGCGCCACCCCCACAAACGCCTCGCAGTAGAAGGCGAAGATCGACAAAAGGAGGATGGAGTAAGATGAAGGGCGTGGATCTGGTAATGGTTGAGGATGGCGTAGAAGAAATTGGAGAAGGGGGGATGAGACCAACAAAGATGATGTGTAGGAAGAAGGGGTAGAAGGTCTCCCCCAAGGTTTCCGGATTGGCCGAGATGATCCGGAGCGACGTCTCCCCTCCCTCATTGGCGCTGCTCGCTGTCAGTGGGAGCACAGCGGCAAGGTGCTTCTCCTAAGTTACGGTGTGTGCATTGAGGGCCGGCTCGAACGAGGGGGGTGAGCACGCGGAAGGGGCGGCAGGCTTTACTTTTTCGGTCACCATCGAAGGCAAGTCCAGGGAGAGGTTGGTAGATCTGGAGATGCTCTGAGCGGGGAGAGAAGGGGATCTGGAGCTAGACGAAGGGAGGGCAATGAAGGCTCGGCGGCAGGCGCCAGCCTTTTGTCAGTCCAGGACGGTTGTCGAGGCTGCATGGGGAAGCGGATACGCCCACGTCCCATTAAGCGCCACACGTCGACCGAGGCCGCAGGTGGTTGGGGCCCACGGCGCTCCACCCTTGCCTCTTGGCTTCGCCTCGAAGACAAGTCCAAGCGCACCTTCAACTCGGGGGCTACTGTCGGCGTTCTGGGAATGGGGGTACCCAGACTTGCCTACCTGCGGCCTACGGCGTGGCTCCATCGACGGCCTGGTACGACCCATCTTCAGCACCAACAACACAAGACCCTTGCAAGGGGTCAAGCCTCGCGAGGCAGACGCCGCTAACACCTCCAAAAGGAGCAGTCTCCTTCAGCTAGCTCCTGAGGAGCGGAGATTTCTATGCGAGCGCTCACCTCGTGAGGCTCGGATGACGCAAGCCATGACGACCAAGGCCAGGCGGGTGCCAGCGGGCGCATTATAGTAGGTTTCCTCTTCGATGGTAAAGAGGCAAGCGCAGGCGCGGAGTCTCGAGGAATCAGAATCAACCGAAGGTTTCCATTTCCATGCAACAAGACCAAGACCGCCAGGACGACAGGATGGAGGTCATTGTCGAGCCCACCACGGCGTCACGACCAGAAGCTTTGCAGGCGCAGACCACCTTTCGTCAGGATATGATGTACTAGTTGTCTCCCTTCAAATTTGGCCGTTGTGGGATCCCTTCCCGCCTTCGTTTTGGGGGAAGAGGACCAAGGCCACTATAAATATAGCCTAGACACCACCTTAGACGGGGAAGGATCATCAAGCCATCCTCACCCTCACCAGCTCACACAAGCACAAGAACATAGCTCCTGAGGTTGTTCCTCCTCTGTACTAGTTCATCCTCAGCCCACCTCGAGGCTAATCCACCACAAAGCAGGAGTAGGGTTTTACACCGCAAGGTGGCCCGAACCTGGGTAAACCTGTGACGCCCCCGATTTGACCGTAGACTAATCATACATGCAAATGTGTACGATCAAGATCAAGGACTCATGGGAAGATATCACAACACAATTCTAGACACAAGCCAGGGGCCTCGAGGGCTCGAATAGATAGCTCGATACGCAAGAGTCAGCAGAAGCAACAATATCTGAGTACAGACATAAGTCAAACAAGGATGCCTTAAGAAGGCAAAAACAAACATCAACGATCGAAGAGGCAAGGCCTCCTGCCTAGGACCTCCTAACTACTCCTGTTCTTCGGTGGTCTCCATGTAGTAGTATCCGTTGGCGGTGGCATCTGGCTCCAGGGATCCACCAACTAGTTGCAACAACCGGAAAGAAGAAAGAAGGGGGAAAAGGGGGTAGCAAAGCAACCGTGAGTACTCATCCAAAGTACTCGCAAGCATCAGATCTATACTAAGTATGCATTGGTATCAAAGGAAGGTATGTATCTGTGGACTGAACTGTAGAATGCCAGAATAGGGGGGAAGGCCTAGCCTATCGAAGACTAGCATCTTCAAGCAGCTCCAAGCATCTTGCAGCAAGTAGAAGAGTAAAGAATAGCAATTTATATTTAACAAGCATGTTGTAACATTAATGCCCAGAGATCCTTCCTCGACCCCCTGCGAGAAAGCAATCCTGGAGCCACATATCTCAAGTATCCATTTCTAGTTGTAAAAGATCAGGATATAAGTCTGAACGTCCGTTACCGTGGACATGGATATTAATAGATAATATTCCCTGTAGTGGTGCACCATGTTTTCCTACACGCTTGATTACTCTGGCCAGACACACTTTTCTAGGTCAATGCCCGACCTCGGAAGATCAACACGCCGTAGCCCTACCTAGGCTCAGCAGAGAGGTCCCCGCCGGTTTACATCCTAAGCACTCCGTGGTGTGGGCCCATCGCCCATTTCACTCCGGGTCGTTGTGCGATGAGTCGGGACGAGCACCACCTCATACTGGATGGCACTGGCCCGACAGGCTCACAATGCTGAACTGGACGTCCGACAAAGCTTCGGCTGATACTACGACGTCGAGGCCCATAACAATTCTCGCGTGGTGGTTAGTGCGTAAAGGCCAAAGGCCAACTCAAAACAAATACCCAAACCATAGTGTATTATTATCTTGCGGAGACGAGGAGAGACTCACAATCGATGTGACCTTGTCGCTGCGGTTCTATATCCGGCGTATCTCGTAGTAGGGGGTCCTAAGCTAGGCATCTCGGAGCGATGGTAACATGGACACATGGTTTTACCCTACATCCTGCTTTTGATTGTATTGATATAGGTGTAGTATAGAGTACATGTGTCTACCACGAGATTGTAGTAATGAATCTGAGATTGTCTATTGACTAGCCTGGCCTCGGTTTATATAACACACCAGAGGCCTAGGGTTTAGGAGAGTCCTTGTCTTGTGCGCCAAGTCTTGTGGAATCCTCCTTGTATTCGGCATGGGATGCCCGAAGTGGACCATTAGTGAATCATCATGGGGGTCCTCGGCCTGACCCACTGGTCGGGAGACGACGTGGTGCGTACCCCCTAGTCCAAGACACCGTCAGTAGCCCCCTGAACCGGTCTTCAAGTTGGGGACGCTCCTCGATTCTTCCAAACTGTTCTTCATCTTCAGTCGTCGGTCTTGAAAATTAGTTCAACAAATCTCCTCATCTTCAATTTTCAGGATCACCGAAGTGAATCCGAAGAGTTTATACGTCGGGTATCCGAGGAGCCCCTTGAAGTTCCCGGCCTTTGTCAATGCCTTGTAAGTTTTTTACGCCACACCTGGGGTTCGAAGTGTTTCCTGTGCGACGGCGTCCTCTTGCGTCCGAGCTCTAATGCCGAACTAAATCCGAGGCGTCTTTTCACAGCCGAGCTCCAACACTATTCAACATTCTAGGTATCCTCTTGCATCCGAGCTCCAATGCCGAACTAAATCCGAGGCGTCTTTTCACAGCCGAGCTCCGACGATGGTCGGCATCCAAGGTACCATAGATTACCTTGGCCTTTGAAAATTTGAATGAGTTCATCTGAGCTTAAATGCCGGAGTAGTCTTCTATGGAACGAGCCATTCGAATCCGAGCTTTATGTCGGACCGCTTCCGATCTCCAAACGTCGGTCTGCATCCGAGCTCTAACGATGGTCAGCGTTCGAGGTGTCATAAACTACCTCGGTCTTTAAAAGATTGAACAAATTCAGCCGAGCTTAATGCCGGAAATGCCCTCTATGGAGCCAGCCACTGGCGCCCGAGCTTTTTGCTGGACTACTTCCGAGGTGGTGGACCACCCCGATTGCAGGCTGTTTTTTTTTAATATTTTTATTGGTGCAATTTATTCTCTGCCGAGATATATAGCCAGTAGCCCTCAAGGTGTGTATCGGTCTAAAACCCGAGATGCACCTGAAGGATGACATAAGACTGCTGATCCCAGTAGCCCCTGAGACTCACGTTGATTCGTAAAATCATCCTGAGGATCAACTCCTAGCTCGGCAGTATACTTTGGGACATAAAAAGCGGTGTGCACAGTCCTCGAGACTCAAGTTGGGTGCAGCCGACAAACCTGAGGATCATAATCTCCTCGGAAACTATATTTCACTTAAATTTTCTGCATTGGATTGTCAATGCAGTACCCCCCCCCCAAGAATTGGGTTGGGAAACATGGCCGACGCTAGGATCATACCTCCTCGGGAACTAGCTCAACTGTCATGTATGTTTTGACAATACCGAGGTGGAGTTCAGCAGGAAAGATGTCAAACTATAGTTTTTAGAAAAGAGTTTCACGCCGAACACCTCAACCAAGAGAATGTCCCGCTTCTTGAAAGGAAAACATAAAATAGGTGAAAGATGTTGTAAGCTCAAAAGACCAAAAAGCATGCGTAAAAAACTTTATGCCTAGATTGAATCAAGTTGTTTTGGTGCCAATATGAAATTGGTCTTAAAATTGTACTTCCATCGTGCTTTGACATGACACATCCGATCTCTAGACTTCAAATGGGTAAGCCTTCGGCTTCAACCTCCCTATCCCGAAGGTGGGGTGTTTCTCAGGCCAGTTTAGTGAACTAAACGCGAGCGGCTTTAGAGAGAAACCAGGCTAACTGGCTATTGATCATACACCTGAGTCCAGAAAGGAGTGGTAGAAAAAGACTTTGAAGTGACTAAAAACAAAACGTCTATTATAAAACGACTCATATTAATTTAAGAGCCCCCAAGTGACCTGGGTAAAAGAATTTTATGTATAATGATTGTATGTACTGAGGTACTTATATAATATTTGCGTTCTCCTGAACTTTCAACGCGTCTTAACCGACCGTCAACTTCTCCCTCTTTGGCCAAGGACCGAAAAGTGTTATCTACCCCGCCTACCGAGAATATCGGTGGTGTTTCGGATAACCAGGCAATCAGGCCATGAGGCTGTAACAGACAAAGTGCGCCCGGGGAACTTATGCTATATTACTTATGTACGGTAAGAAGCGTCTTTAAAGAAAATAGTGCCCCCAACGGTACCTTTCTTTGGTCGCTCATGATTACTATGAGACTTGTGCAATAGATTTGTGTATGCAAGAGTTCCATCGTGCGCCAATCATAGTTGGAAACAATAAGAGCGCTAGCTTTCGGCTTCACCCGTCTGAGGTACGAGTTCGGATGACCCAGTCGTAACAATCGCAGAGGGGCTCCCTTTACTCCCTAGCCGAACAATCGAAACGTAGGGGTAAGCACAAGAGCCAGGCAACCCAGCTTTGCGGAACACTTAAGTCAACATGATGCATATTTTGGCATAATACACGAACAAGGAATGGTGTGATGCATTAATAATCATATGCAAGAAGAATGGTTTCATAAAGGAAGCACCCAAGTAAATGGGGTATTTGAATTTGTTTGTAACAAACAAGGTTTTGGCAAAGAAGGTTTTTCGCAAATGACTTTTTGTCAAAAAAGTATAATGCTTGGTCGAACCAAACAAAATTTAAAACTGAAAGTTTTTTAGTATGAAAGCGACTTAGCTGGTTAATGTGCTCGGTGTGACATGGGCCGAGCTTGTAGCGGCTCAAGGTCCCAACCCCCAAGCCGGTCTTGATGTACCCGAGCAAAGAGCTCGACTTTATGAAGTGATAGCACGACAGTGCCGAAGTGCCGAGGAGACAGAGTAGTTCGGCAGCGTGACAATGAAGCCCCCACGTCAGTCGACGTGTCAAAACAGGTCGGCATGGTGGACATCAGTTTCATGAAGCAACGACGCGATAATGGCGACACAGGGTATCACACCATGGTGACGGTGGAATTTGGTTGATGGAGGCAAGAGGACGACTCCGTACGCCGATGTGACTGGTCCGGATGTAGCCATAGGAGTGAGAGAACTGCCCCAAAGTGACTATATAGCTTCACACGGGAGTCACTAGGTAGACTAGCTCCTGGCTCATCTATAGTACTAGTACTCACTGCCTCACAGGAAGTGCATGCAAGAATGGTTCGTAGGCGTGATGCAAACTCGTTAGCACATGAACTAGCAAAAGTTAATCCGCGTGCCTAATATGGCGACTTTGGCGATTTGCCGGTGACTGGCGTGATGCAGTTCTGACCTCGCCCAATTCCTTCTCAATCCGCCTTGACTGCTCTAGTTTCCCCAGATCCCTTCTTCCCTGATTCTTCTCCACGAAAAATCCCCAGTTTTAGGTTCAGAAACTCCTGGAAGCCTGAGGTCAAATCAGATACGCAAGTCATTTTCTGTACCGCTTTACCGCCACCGGCGGCCATCTTGCCTCGCTACCATAAAATCGACACCACATTCTTCATCCTCTGCTGCATCATACCCCATCTACCATCACTTTCAGTTCTGGTCAGGGATGCTCATCCCCATTTTGCGGATCTATTGCGACAGCCAAGAAGTCGCCCTTTACCTTCCTACTCCTTGCCGCCCCAAGTCCCTCTCGCCAACCTTATCCTGCAGGGCTTCGCTCCCCTGCTGGGATCATCGGAGGTCCTCCCGGTTTGTCCCCTGTGGTATACTCCTCATATCAAGTTGGTGCCAACAATCTGGTGACAGGAGGGCGGGATTAGCAATATGGAATGGCACCTCCTTCAGACTATGGCAGGTTTTGTGATTTTGTGTTGGAATTGTTGAGGATTGGGGACAGATTCCATAGTTGGCGAGCTGCGCTGGTTGGTGCAGACCTATCGCCCATCTCTCCTTTTCTTGTGTGAGACAAAGATGGCAGAGAAAAGGGTGAGAAACTTCATGTGGTCACTGGGATTTTCAAATTCTTATGCAGTAAGTAGTGAGGGCCAAAGTGGAGGCTTATGTTTGTTTTGGCTATCATCAGTCGATGTTTCTTTGAAGGCGTTTAACAATAGATGCATAGATGTTCATGTCAAGCCTGATCAGGGACCAGTCTGGAGGGCGACTTTTGTGTATGGAGAACCAAGAAGAGAAAATAGATGCCAATTTTGGGATTTTATCCGTTTTATGCGAGCGCAGTGGGATGGTCCATGGATCTGCTGTGGGGATTTTAACGAGGTGTTAAGCCACGACGAACATCAAGGCCTTTGAGATAGAACAGATAGGCAAATCAATGACTTCCAACAGTGCTTAGCTGATTGTGGCCTCATCAACTTGGGTTATTCCGGTCCTAAATATACTTGGTCTAATCGCCAGGACTCTCACCGCCATGTCAAAGCCCGACTAGACAGAGTTGTAGCTAACATTGAGTTCTCTAATATTTTTGAGGATTTTTTGGTTGAGAATGTCATCACTACTACCTCGGATCACCATGCTGTCCATATTGCTCTTAATAAGGGGAAGATTCCTTATGACAGGGGAAAGACTTCTAATGATCATTGTCCTGTGCAGCAAGGTTTCAAATTCGAAGCTATGTGGCTGAGAGCTCCTGACTACTGGGAGGTCTTAGAGAAGGCTTGGGAAGAAGGTAGGGGTAATCTACCTTTATCACTGCAATCAACCTGGTCCAATCTGAATCGAGTGGCAGCTTCCCTTAAACAATGGGATAGAGAATCTTTTGGCTCTGTGAGATCCAATATCCGGAAGTTGGAAAGGCGTCTTAAATGTCTAAGGTCGACCCCTATCTCTGATCCATAGATTATGGAGGAACGCTCATTGGAGAGATAATTAGGTGAAATTTTTGAGCGAGAAGAAATAATGGCTAGGCAACGTTCTCGGGTGGACTGGCTCCAGGAAGGTGACCGGAATACTGCATTTTTTCATGCTCGGGCATCGGCACGTTGACGTACGAATAGAATTAATTCTCTCACTCGTACTGATGGCTCAATTACTGAAGACCAGGAGGAGATAAAAGGTGCGGGGCTGGTGTTCGGCTCGATTGCCATTGGGATCACGGCCCCCGAGGCGGTGTCCAACCATCCATCCTCGATCAGCGCGGTTGGCTCCGAATAAAGGGTCGAAGCCGATGCGGGTGCGGCCTCCAGGGCACTGTTCGGCGGCAGAGCTAGATCATGCTCGTCGTGACAGTGCGGCGCGCTTGGCAATGGCTCGAATCCGTTGAGGATCAAGTCCCCGCGGATGTCAGTTGTGTAGTTTAAACTCCCATGTCAGGACCCCGATTCTAAGTCACATCGATCTAGCCAGTAACACCTCATATCACTTTGCGGCCTCACGCACGGTATCCCACGGGTGTCGCCTTACCATGGCCCAGGACCGTTTGCGCCTTTTGGCTCACGTATATGATAGTGTCACTAGCATCCATATGACAGAGAACCCGGGCCGACATGGCTAGTCGTGAACCCAAAGCGGCACAGACCTATGGAGACAGGCATACATGAATCACATCAAGCATGTCGGTCATCAGCGAGTGATTCCGGGCTGTAGCATTGGGCTAACAGGACTCCGGGGAACCCGGGCTGTAGCAGGCTAGGCAGGACTCCGGATGTCACCGCGTGACATTTCCCCGAAGGGACAGACATAGGAACGAAGTGAAACACATGCCGGCCAGTCAAGTGTCCTGAACAGTAGTGCTGGGCTAGCAGGACTCCGGTGAACCGGGCTGTAGCGGACTACTATGGCTCGAGGAACACTAGACTACATTTCCCCATAAGAAAGGCTGTCAAGGATAAACAACTAGATTGTCGGATCCCACTCATACCAAGCACTTCAATCATACACACAATATGCCCGATATGAGTACATACAACATGGCATCACAACAAAACTCTACAACTCAAGTACTTTATTTAAAGGCTCCAGAGAGCCGTACATAACATGTTCATACAGATAGGGGTCACATGACCCGACACTCAAGTCATACAATCATACAAGCACATGCGGAAGCAACTAGTCTGAGTACAGACTCTAGAAAGAAAGAAGGCTTCTCGAAGCCTCTCTATCTACATAGGGCCCTCCATGGCCAGGATCACCACCTGGGTGGCTAGTCATTCGTCGACGTCAAGGTCTACGTAGAACCCATCGGAGGGGGCGGTGTTGTCGTCTGAAAACAGTAATTAAGCAAACATGAGTACAAAGGTACTCAGCAAGTCTTACATCCGAACCTGATATACATGCTCATTCTCAAGAAGGTGGTGGGGTTATTGCAGCAAGCCAGCTTTGACTCTTGGCTAAGCTATCCTACGGAACTTCACTAGTAAAATAGTTTTCGCACACGAGTCCACTACTCACCAACACAATACTCCACCGGGGATCCTCCCTCGTCATCCTATGAGAGGGCCATCCTCGGTACTCACACTTATCTTGAGTCTTTTAGTAGTATCCATTAACTTGTCTATGAACTGTATAGGCAACCAAGTAGTCCTTTACCGCGGACGCGGCTATTCGAATAGTTTTATACCCTGCAGGGGTGTACTGCTTCATACACGCTTTCACCACTTATCGCCGTTTACACGACATGTACTCGGCAACCTTCAAGCGGAAGCCCAGCGAGGGTGTCGGCCACGGCCTACCTAAACACTTAAGTCTCTAGTCCAGGTTTATCGCCTATCCAGGTTCCATCCGCAGGGAGTCTGGCCAAGGTTTCCACATACGGCCCCGAACGATGTGAACAGGGTCCCGAGACGCCTAACGGGCGCCCGACATACCCGGCCACGGTGTATCTACCGCAACATAGCCCACCCCTAGGGCCAGCGCTACGCACGGCCGCCAACACATAACCTACAAACACTAGAAACTATTTGCAACTCATGGACAGAGTACTAGGGTGATTAAGAAGCCGAGAGGGTCCATTGGTTTCGGGCCCAATGTACGGTAGTAACTGCATCTTAAATCACACATACAGATCTCAGTTCTTATGGACGGCCTCAATGAAACAACCCACCATGTACTCTTACATGGCCTCTCATCGATACCTTTACCAAAACATGTTCAACACATCCCTCACATTACCGGCATAAGCATTTCACTCTAGCCCATCACCCAGATGAACCAGACCTGACACAACTCTAAGCATAGCAGGCATAGCAAGGTAGGAATCACATACATGGCTCAATCAACTCCTACACATGCTAGTGGGTTTCATCTAGTTACTGTGGCAATGACAGGTCATGCAGAGGATAAGGGTTGAGCTACCGTAGCACACAGCAGTTTGAATCATGTTGTCTTAATGCAGTAAACAAGAGCAGAAGCGAGAACATGGGTTTGTATCGGAATGATCAATGGGTTGCTTGCCTAATGGAGTGGTAGTGGGATACTGCCCTTCAGTTGGATACTCGTGAATATCCTTGGAGGCAGAACATACCACGAAGAACACATCGAAACACAATCAACACATGACGATATGCAACATTATGATGCATGCTATGACATGGCAATATGAATGTGTCTTGGCCTAATGCAAGCTATAACAGAAAGGAATGTGCTTATTTGAACCAAAGGTTCAAATGTTAGTTCATTTAACATAGCCACATTAGTGCATTACCTTATTCTGCTTAAACAGCAAGGTTAACTTGTTTTGTCATGCATTAAACCATTACAGATGGATAGATTGAATTTTTCTGATCATTTTTCATATATAAATCTTTACATTTGGAGCTATGGTTGATTTTCTATGATTTTTAGAAGTTTTGACTATTTTCTGGAATTTCCTGTATAAGAATAATTCCAGTAATTTAATTACTGCGTCAGCATTACATCAGGGTGACGTCAGTGGTCAACGGGGACGTCCAGGTCAAACATGACTGGTGGGTCCCGCATGTCAGTAGTTAATTAAACTAATTATTTTTAGTTAGGACTAATTTGATTTAGTTAGCAGAGGGGGCCCACTTGTCATTGACTCAGGGGAGTCAAACTGGGGTCAACCCCTGGTCAGCAGGGCTAATCCCGCCGGCGTTGAGTCGCCAACGAGGCCGAGACGGCGGAGGGCTTCAGAAATCGCCCACAGGCGACCAAATCGACCGCGGTTTGGTCCTACGCGTAGCTGGGGCTCGCGCGCATCTAGTGGGGCAAGTGGGAGGAGCTGGGGTGGAGCGAGCTCGCCGGAATCGAGCTCGTGGCGGTGGCCGGAGTTCGGACGGGGTTGGGTTCGACGCTACGGTGCACGGGAGAAGGAGCTGGTGGTGGCTACGGGCTCCTGGTGCTGCGTTGAGCACAACAGTGAGCTTGGCTTCGAGCCACTGTGGCTCTAGCCACAACGGCGCCATGGCCCACGGCGGGGAGCTTTCGGGTGCGGTGGAAGTGGCGACTATAGAGGCCAAACGAGCACGGGAGCTAGGGGAAGAGGAAGAGGAGCTCACAGCGGGGTCGGAGAGGGGGTCAGCGAGCTTGGGGAGGTCCTGGCGGCGGTGAATCGATCGGAGATGGCTCGGGTGCCTGAGGTTGAAGACGAGGGCGAAGACGGTGTTCGGCGGCGTTTGGAGTCGCGTGGGTCAGCGGAGAGGTCCAGGGCAACGAGGCGGAGCTATTGGTCTCGTCGGAGGGGCGAGGGGCTGGCTCTGGTGGCATCTACGGCGAACGGCGGCGAGGCTCGCGCTCAGCCATCGCGGGAGAGGGTGAGGGAGACGAGGGGGAGAGTGAGGGAGGATGAGAAGGGGACGTGGGGGTCGTGTGGCATCCCTGGACGTCTCCAGGGCGTCGGCAGAAGCAGGAGGTGGCCGGCGTGTGGCTGCGGGCGCCGGCCACGCGCTCCTCGTCCTTCTGGCGGGAGGAGGATGACGACTGGCAAGCCAGTCGGCTGGGCCGAGCCAGGTGGGCTGGGCCAGCACAGGTAAGGCCCAGGTGGCTTCCCTCTCTCTCTTTTTTTCTGATTGTTTCTGTTTTTCTATTTAACTGCAACTGTTGGGCTTTATTAAAAATACTAAAACGTTTCCAAAAATCCTGAAAATAATTGTGGGCTCTGGTTAGAATATATCCAACAGCAAACATTTATTTCCAGAATTATTTGAGCATTTAAATTATTTTATAGCATTTAAATGCCCAAATTCAAATACTTATGATTTAATTCAATGACCTTCTGTTGACCTAGAAAATTGTGCACCAATTTTGCCAGAGGTTCTAACCCATGACAAAGAGGGTGAACTTTTTAGAAGGGCATTTCAGGTTCATTGAAAATAGTTTTAGTAAACCCTAGTTGTTTCCAGGGGGTGTTGGGGGTTTCTGCCTTCCCCATTTCAAATTTAAGAGGAATTTAAACATGATGCACACTCTAATGCTTGAACTAGCTAGGGTGTGACAACTCACCCCACTCAAAAGAATCTCGTCCCGAGATTTAGGATCCTCTGGAAAGAAGGTGGGGTACTCGAGTCGAAGACGATCCTCCCTTTCCCAAGTGGCTTCTTTCTCGGAATGGTGTGACCATTGAACCTTAAGAAACTTGATATTATGACGTCGAGTGGTACACTCGGCTTGATCAAGGATACGAACGGGATATTCCCGATAGGAGAGGTTATCTTGTAGATCAAGCGTTTTGTGGTCCACTCCACGGATAGGATCCGCGAAGCAACGCCTGAGTTGTGAAACGTGGAAGACATTGTGAACTCTGGAAAGATGCAAAGGTAGTTCCAATTGGTAGGCAACTTCTCCTCATTTGGCAAGAATATGAACGGGTCCAATGTAACGAGGAGCCAATTTTCCTTTGATACCGAAACGATGGGTTCCCTTTAACGGAGTAACCCGAAGGTAAGCCTTCTCGTCGACTTCATAAGTCATAGGCTTATGTTTACGATCATATTGACTCTTTTGACGAGATTGGGCTGTTTTCAATTTCTCACGAATAACGTGAACCTGCTCTTCTGATTCCTTAATCATATCCGGGCCAAAGAGTTGTCTTTCCCCGGTTTCTGACCAGTTAAGAGGCGTTCGACATTTTCGTCCATAGAGAACTTCGAAAGGAGCCTTGCCTAAGCTAGCTTGATAACTATTGTTATAAGCAAACTCCGCGAATGGGAGGCAATTCTCCCAACTCATTCCGAACGAGATAACAGAAGCTCGGAGCATATCTTCCAGAATTTGATTAACTCGTTCTACTTGACCACTTGATTGAGGATGGAAGGCGGTACTAAAAGAGAGACGAGTTCCCATAGCATTTTGGAAACTTTCCCAAAATCGAGAGGTGAAGAGACTCCCTCGGTCTGCGTTAATTTCCAATGGGACACCATGAAGAGACACTATTCGGGAGATGTATAAATCGGCTAGCTGGCTAGCGGTGATACTCTCACGAACAGGTAGGAAATGGGCTACTTTGGAAAGTCGGTCGATCACGACGAAGATGGCATTATTCCCTCTCTTGGTCCTAGGAAACCCAGTGATGAAATCCATACTGATTTTATCCCATTTCCACTCGGGAATAGCCAAAGGTTGAAGGGTGCCAGCAGGCCGTTGATGCTCTGCTTTAACATGATGACAAACGTCGCAATTAGCAATGTATTGAGCGATTTCTCTCTTCATCCTAGTCCACCAAAACCTCTGGCGTAGGTCTTGATACATTTTGGTACTACCGGGATGAATGGTGAGAGGGGATTCATGAGCTTCCTTAAGGATCAGCCGCCTCAGGTTTCGTGCCTTTGGAACCACTAGGCGATTTCCAAAGTATACGACTCCTTGATCATCAATGGAGAAACAATTCACGACCCCTTTCTTAATGTTTCTCTTAATACGGGAGATTCTCGGATCTACCTTCTGTGCTTTGATGATCTGATCCGTAAGGGTAGGTTTCGCCACCAGGGTGGATAGGAATCCTTGAGGAACAATGTGAAGATTTAGCTTACGAAATTCCTCATGGAGAAGTGGTTGACTTTGTTGTAACATCAGGTTGTTACAATAGGACTTATGGCTTAGCGCATCAGCCATGACATTGGCTTTGCCCGGGGTGTAAGTTATTCCTAAGTCGTAATCCGAGATCAACTCAACCCAACGTCTTTGCCTGAGATTCAAATCTGGTTGGGTGAAGATATATTTCAAACTTTGGTGGTCGGTGAAGATCTCGCAACGATTACCGAGAAGGTAATGTCGCCCAGTTTTAAGTGCATGGACTACAGCTGCAAGCTCAAGATCATGTGTGGGATAATTTTCCTCATGTGGATGTAATTGCCGTGAAGCATAGGCAATTACCTGGCAATCTTGCATGAGTATGCAACCTAGTCCTTGTCGCGAGGCGTCGCAATAGATAATAAAGTCCTTGGAGAAATCTGGTGGTACCAGTACGGGAGCAGATGTCAGGCGTCTTTTCAGTTCCTGAACACTGAACTCGCACTGTGGAGTCCACTTGAACTTTTTATCTTTCTTGAGGAGTTCAGTTAGAGGTTTAGCAACCTTGGAGAAATTCTCGACGAAGCGGCGGCAATAGCTCGCTAAGCCAAGGAAACTCCGAACTTGCTTGACCGTCTCAGGTGGAGTCCAATCAAGGACGGCTTGAACTCGCTCGGGATTGACAGCAATTTCCTTACCAGAGATTACATGGCCTAGATAGGTCACTTCTAGCAACCAAAATTCACACTTAGAGAATTTGGCATAAAGGCGATGCTCTCAAAGTTTCATCAATACCAGCCTTAGATGTTCGGCATGTTCCTCTTCATTCTTGGAGTAGATGAGTATGTCATCGAGGTATACTACGACGAATTTATCCAAGTACTCCATGAAAACTGAGTTCATTAACCGGGAGAAGGTGGCTGGGGCATTGGTTAAACCGAAGGACATAATGGTGTACTCGTATTGGCCATAACGAGTAACAAAGGCCGTTTTGGGAATGTCCCCGTTTCTGATTTTGATTTTATGGTAGCCCAACCTCAAATCCATCTTGGAAAAGACTGAGGATCCAGCGAGCTGATCATACAGATCGTTGATCCTGGGAAGCAGATATTTGTTCTTGATGGTGACCAAATTGACAGGTCGGTAATCCACAAACATTCGATCCGTTCCATCCTTCTTCTTAACGAAGAGGACGGGGCAAGCCCAAGGAGAGGAACTAGGACGGATAAAACCCTTTTTCAAGGACTCATCGAGTTGGTTCTTAAGCTCGGCTAGTTCTAAGGGTACCATCTTGTAGGGTCTTCTAGAAATTGGAACGGTTCCTGGAACAAGGTCTATCACAAACTCAACATCCCTGTCAGGTGGAACACCTGGCAGTTCTTCTGGAAAGACATACGGAAAGTCTCGGACTACCGGAACATCCTCAAGGTCTGGAAGGGGGTTGGCATTTAAGGAGTAAAGCTGGCGCTTGGCCACTCGGGTTAAGACATTGACTGTCTTGCCCGATGGGTGAGTAAGTTGAACGGTTCTAGTGGCACAATCAATCTTAGCATAATGAGCTGACATCCAGTCCATACCCAAGATGATGTTTATGTCCGAGGACTTGAGAGATATTAAGGATGCAAGGAAGACAAGTCTATCGACAAGAATTTCGTTCCCATGGCTTACTCTAGAAGTTTGCCATCTAGAGCCAGGAGTTTGAATTTCCATGGTAGAGGGCATGTCACAGAATGTCGTGTTGTGCAATCAAGCATAGTTCTCGGATATGAATGAGATGCTCCAGTATCGAAAAGAACAGATGCCGGATGGCAGTTAACAAGGAGCGTACCAAGGACAATGTTAGGATCCTCATGAACCTCCTCGGCTGAAACATAGTTGACATGGCCACGTGCAGTGGTGGCCGGCTTGGCGTAGAATGTTTTTCCCGCGGGCTTACCACGACCAACGAACTTTCCAGTTTGAGTGGGGTTGTTGTTCTGGGGACACTCTCGGCTATAGTGACCCGGCTCTCCACACTTAAAGCATGTCACCACATTGGGGCGTGGAGCAGCATTAGCAGCGGGGCCACCATAGGGCTTGGGCGGTGCAAATTGCTGGTTGGGACGAGGCGCCTCAAAGGATGGCCTCGGGATGAACCTGGGTGGCAGTGCCGTGCTTGGAATCCACACCCGGCGCTTCTGAGCTCCAGAGCCGGATGAAGAGCCAAAATCACGGGAGTGCTTGCGTGAAGCGTCATAATCAGTCTGGCCTGTCTCAGCACTGATGGCTTTATTGACCAACTTCTAAAAGGAGGTGCACTCATGTAGACAAAGATCGTGGCGAAGCTCAGGGCTAAGTCCCTTGCGGAACCTTGCCTGCTTCTTAGCGTCAGTAGATACCTCTTTAGGGGCATAGCGTGCCAGATTCCTAAATTCACGACTATATGCATCCACAGTCAGTCTTCCTTGGGTGAAATTGCAGAACTCCTCCCTCTTGCGATCCATGAGACCTTCCGGAATGTGATGCTCATGGAAAGCCTCATTGAATTCAGCCCAAGTAGTAATTTGGCCGACCGGGCGCATAGCTTCAAAATTCTCCCACCAGTGGCTAGCAGGGCCTTCGAGGTGGTAGGCAGCGTAAGTAACCTTGTCGGCTTCGGCTACGTTGGCAGAACGTAGCTTGTGGGTAATGCTGCGAAGCCAGTCATCCGCATCGAGGCATTCAACGAAATGGTTAAACTTTGGTGGGTACAGCTTGATAAAGTCATTGATTGACACCAAGTCATTTCGCGGGTGGCGTGCAGTGTTCTGCTCAATCCGCTCTAGCAGGCGGTTAGTCTCACGCTTGTTTCTTTCCTCCTCCAGCATTACTTCGGCCAGAGAAGGCGGGTGAGGCAGATTTTCACCCCTAGCTGCACTGGCTTCCCCCTGCTCCGAGGCAGTAGGGTTGCTGCGGGTGTTGACCATCCTTGGAGAAAACAAGACAACGGTTTAGACAATGATGGCTCAAACTTAGCAAGGAAGTGCAGAATGTAATGGATAACACGGAATGCAGAGATGTTCATCCGTATGTCATGGTAATATAAAACTACCATATATATACCAACGGTCATACACATCATACATAGTTTAGTACAAGCCCAGGCTACAGTACAACTATGATGAAAGACGTTACATCTCATCAGAGGCATCCCAAGCTCCTATACATTATTTGTATACACCTCCGGAATTGATTACACACAAAGTCATATTCCACAAGTCACGCAGGACAGGGGAGATACAACTACTACAATACTAGTGATACTACTACTAACTCAGACAGCTCCGTGGTAGTCCTCATAGAGGTCACCTCCATAGCCTGGAAGTTCAACGTGACCATCCGGGAACAGACGGTCCTGAGGAGCCTGTGGACCAAAGGGGCTAGGATGAGGTCTTGGACCAACAAACGGTGGCCTGCGGGGACCACGGGGTGGGGTGATGCCTCCCACATCACGCCAATCCACCATGTCTGGCAAAGCAGATCTCACAGGATACAGATCCCTTGTATCCATACATCCAGCTTGCACCGCAGGTGCAAACCGAGTCAATGTGGCCCAATGATCAGCACGGGTATTGAAAAGCTCCAGCCTCAAGGCCCGATTCTCTCGGTCCTTATCTTCGAGCATCTCGGCAGTGGTACGAGTTAATGAGTCCTCCTGAGTGGAGTCAGCATAGATAGCCTGAAGATACCCTTGCGCTCCCGGAAGTGAAGCTGGCATGTAACGGAAGTCGGTGTTCCGAAGCAGGCCAGTCCGGAATCGCATGATGGTCATCATGGAATAGGCAACAACCTGCATAGCCATCTCAACAGTAACCCCGAGTACATGGGAACAGTGAAGGGGCTCGGTAGATCCAGGATAAGTAGGAAATATCCTGACGGTGCAGAAATATTGGCTTTGATTAAAGTCTCGGAATTGCTCTTCAATGGTGTATTCGGGATACCAACGGTAACCCGTCTCGATCATTACCCGGACTAACATAGCAGTATGACCGGGCACGTCGAGGCACCGGGTCAGGCGAACCACTTGGTTTTGAACACGGTTGGCCATCTAAAAGCACAACCACAATGCAAAGACATCAGAATTTCTAGGGAAAATTGGACAGCATAACAGCTGTAAATGCTCAGAAAAAATTTGAGACATCCACAACAGTTCGCAATACCACTCAACAACATCATATCAAGGTTCTGATCCAATTAGCAACATACTAAGAATAGTAGAAACTGAACTGGGACTTGTAACAACAATCCTATAAGCTACTACGGATTAGTAACACGTGAACCTGATAGAGGGAGAGAGCCTAGTCCTTAACCCACGTTGAATGAGAAGAGAATGACTCAGATCAGAGGGCATAGGGTAAAGGAGTAAAAGAGCCTTACGTTCCCTCCCACAATCAATTCCCCTACATATAACTAAAGCATTTCTAGACTCGACATCGACCAGTTTGGCTCAACGAACCTACAGGCAGTCCGGCTCTGATGCCAACGCTATCAGGACCCCGATTCTAAGTCACATCAATCTAGCCAGTAACACCTCATATCACTTTGCGGCCTCACGCACGGTATCCCACGGGTGTCGCCTTACCATGGCCCGGGACCGTTTGTGCCTTTTGGCTCACGTATATGATAGTGTCGCTAGCATCCATATGACAGAGAACCCAGGCCGGCATGGCTAGTCGTGAACCCAAAGCGGCACAGACCTATGGAGACAGGCATACATGAATCACATCGAGCATGTCGGTCATCAGCGAGTGATTCCGGGCTGTAGCACTGGGCTAACAGGACTCCGGGAAACCCGGGCTGTAGCGGGCTCGGCAGGACTCCGGATATCACCGCGTGACATTTCCCTGAAGGGACAGACATAGGAACGAACTGAAACACATGTCGGCCAGTCAAGTGTCCTGAACAGTAGTGCTGGGCTAGCAGGACTCCGGTGAACCGGGCTGTAGCGGACTACTATGGCTCGAGGAACACTAGACTACATTTCCCCATAAGAAAGGCTGCCAAGGATAAACAACTAGATTGTCGGATCCCACTCATACCAAGCATTTCAATCATACACACAATATGCCCGATATGAGTACATACAACATGGCATCACAATAAAACTCTACAACTCAAGTACTTTATTTAAAGGCTCCAGAGAGCCATACATAACATGTTCATACAGATAGGGGTCACATGACCCGACACTCAAGTCATACAATCATACAAGCACATGCGGAAGCAACTAGTCTGAGTACAGACTCTAGAAAGAAAGAAGGCTTCTCGAAGCCTGTCTATCTACATAGGGCCCTCCATGGCCAGGATCACCACCTAGGTGGCTAGTCACTCGTCGATGTCAAGGTCTACATAGAACCCATCGGAGGGGGCGGTGTTGTCGTCTAAAAACAGTAATTAAGCAAACATGAGTACAAAGGTACTCAGCAAGTCTTACATCAGAACCTAATATACATGCTCATTCTCAAGAAGGTGGTGGGGTTATTGCAGCAAGCCAGCTTTAACTCTTGGCTAAGCTATCCTATGGAACTTCACTAGTAAAATAGTTTTCGCACACGAGTCCACTAGTCACCAACACAATACTCCACCGGGGATCCTCCCTCGTCATCCTACGAGAGGGCCATCCTCGGTACTCACACTTATCTAGAGTCTTTTAGTAGTATCCATTAACTTGTCTATGAACTGTATAGGCAACCAAGTAGTCCTTTACCGCGGACGCGGCTATTCGAATAGTTTTATACCCTGCAGGGGTGTACTTCTTCATACACGCTTTCACCACTTACCGCCGTTTACACGACATGTACTCGGCAACCTTCAAGCGGAAGCCCAGCGAGGGTGTCGGCCAAGGCCTACCTAAACACTTAAGTCTCTAGTCCAGGATTATCGCCTATCCAGGTTCCATCCGCAGGGAGTCCGGCCGAGGTTTCCACATACGACCCCAAACAATGTGAACAGGGTCCCGAGACGCCTAACGGGCGCCCAGCATACCCGGCCATGGTGTATCTACCGCAACATAGCCCACCCCTAGGGTCAGCGCTACGCACGGCCGCCAACACATAACCTACAAACACCAGAAACTATTTGCAACTCCTGGACAGAGTACTAGGGTGATTAAGAAGCCGAGAGGGTCCATTGGTTTCGAGCCCAATGTACGGTAGTAACTGCATCTTAAATCACACATACAGATCTCAGTTCTTATGGACGGCCTCAATGAAACAACCCACCATGTACTCCTACATGGCCTCTCATCGATACCTTTACCAAAACATGTTCAACACATCCCTCACATTACCGGCATAAGCATTTCACTCTAACCCATCACCTAGATGAACCAAACCTGACACAACTCTAAGCATAGCAGGCATAGCAAGGTAGGAATCACATACATGGCTCAATCAACTCCTACACATGCTAGTGGGTTTCATCTAGTTACTGTGGCAATGACAGGTCATGCAGAGGATAAGGGTTCAGCTACCGTAGCACACAGCAGTTTGAATCGTGTTGTCTTAATGCAGTAAACAAGAGCAGAAGCGAGAACATGGGTTTGTATCAGAATGATCAATGGGTTGCTTGCCTAATGGAGTGGTAGTGGGATACTGCCCTTCAGTTGGATACTCGTGAATATCCTCGGAGGCAGAACCTACCATGAAGAACACATCGAAACACAATCAACACATGACGATATGCAACATTATGATGCATGCTATGACATGGCAATATGAATGTGTCTTGGCCTAATGCAAGCTATAACAGAAAGGAATGTGCTTATTTGAACCAAAGGTTCAAATGTTAGTTCATTTAACATAGCCACATTAGTGCATTACCTTATTCTGCTTAAACAGCAAGGTTAACTTGTTTTGTCATGCATGAAACCATTACAGATGGATAGATTGAATTTTTCTGATCATTTTTCATATATAAATCTTTACATTTGGAGCTATGGTTGATTTTCTATGATTTTTAGAAGTTTTGACTATTTTCTGGAATTTCCTGTATAAGAATAATTCTAGTAATTTAATTACTGCGTCAGCATTACGTCAGGGTGACGTCAGTGGTCAACGGGGACGTCCAGGTCAAACATGACTGGTGGGTCCCGCGTGTTAGTAGTTAATTAAACTAATTATTTTTAGTTAAGACTAATTTGATTTAGTTAGCAGAGGGGGCCCACTTGTCATTGACTCAAGGGAGTCAAACTGGGGTCAACCCCTGGTCAGCGGGGCTAATCCCGCCGGCGTAGAGTCGCCGGCGAGGCTGAGACGGCGGAGGGCTTCGGAAATCGCCCACAGGCGACCAAATCGACCGCAGTTTGGTCCCACGTGTAGCTGGGACTCGCGCACATCTAGTGGGGCAAGTGGGCGGAGCTGGGGTGGAGCGAGCTCGCCGGAATCGAGCTCGTGGCGGTGGCCGGTGTTTGGACGGGGTTGGGTTCGACGCTACGGTGCACGGGAGAAGGAGCTGGTGGTGGCTACGGGCTCCTGGTGCTGCGCTGAGCACAACGGTGAGCTTGGCTTCGAGCCACTGTGGCTCTAGCCACGACGGCGCCATGGCCGGCGGTGGGGAGCTTTCGGGTGCGGTGGAAGTGGCGACTACAGAGGCCAAACAAGCACGGGAGCTAGGGGAAGAGGAAGAGGAGCTCACAGCGGGGTCGGAGAGGGGGTCAGCGAGCTCGGGGAGGTCCTGGCGGCGGCGAATCGACCGGAGATGGCTCGGGTGCCCGAGGTTGAAGACGAGGGCCAAGACGGCGTTCGGCAGCGTTTGGGGTCGCGTGGGTCAGCGGAGAGGTCCAGGGTGACGAGGCGGAGCTATTGGGCTCATCGGAGGGGCGAGGGGGTGGCTCTGGTGGCGTCTACGGCGAACGGCGGCGAGGCTCACGCTCGGCCATCGCGGGAGAGGGTGAGGGAGATGAGGGGGAGAGTGAGGGAGGATGAGAGGGGGACGTGGGGGTCGCATGGCATCCCTGGACGTCTCCAGGGCGTCGGCAGAAGCAGGAGGTGGCCGGCGTGTGGCCGCGGGCGCCGGCCACGCGCTCCTCGTCCTTCTGGCGGGAGGAGGACGACGACTGGCAAGCCAGTCGGCTGGGCCGAGCCAGGTGGGCTAGGCCAGCACAGGTAAGCCGAGGTGGCTTCCCTCTCTCTCTTTTTTTCTGATTGTTTCTGTTTTTCTATTTAACTGCAACTGTTGGGCTTTATTAAAAATACTAAAACTTTTCCAAAAATCCTAAAAATAATTGTGGGCTCTGGTTAGAATATATCCAACAGCAAACATTTATTTCCAGAATTATTTGAGCATTTAAATTATTTTATAGCATTTAAATGCCCAAATTCAAATACTTATGATTTAATTCAATGACCTTCTGTTGACCTAGAAAATTGTGCACCAATTTTGCCAGAGGTTCTAACCCAAGACAAAGAGGGTGAACTTTTTAGAAGGGCATTTCAGGTTCATTGAAAATAATTTTAGTAAACCCTAGTTGTTTCCAGGGGGTGTTGGGGGTTTCTGCCTTCCCCATTTCAAATTTAAGAGGAATTTAAACATGATGCACACTCTAATGCTTGAACTAGCTAGGGTGTGACATTCCAAATCTAACCTGACGGCCAGGGGCATAGCTTTCGATCTGCTCCAGATGGCCAAGTGAATTGGCCTGCAGTGCGAAGCCGCCGAAGACGAAGATCTGTCCGGGGAGGAAGGTCTCACCCTAGACTGCATCGCTATTGATGATCGTAGGAGCCATCAAGCCTGATGGCGACGACACAGAGGAACTCTCAATGAAAGCACCAATGTCGGTGTCAAAACCGGCGGATCTCGGGTAGGGGGTCCCGAACTGTGCGTCTAGGCCGGATGGTAACCGGAGGCGAGGGACACGAAGTTTTACCCAGGTTCGGGCCCTCTCGATGGAGGTAAAACCCTACGTCCTGCTTGATTAATATTGATGATATGGGTAGTACAAGAGTAGATCTACCACGAGATCGTAGAGGCTAAACCCTAGAAGCTAGCCTATGGTATGATTGTTGTTCTGTATGTTGTCCTACGGACTAAAACCCTCCGGTTTATATAGACACCGGAGAGGGTTAGGGTTACACAGAGTCGGTTATATTGGTAGGAGATCTACATATCTGTATCACCAAGCTTGCCTTCCACGCCAAGGAAAGTCCCATCCGGACACGGGACGAAGTCTTCAATCTTGTATCTTCATAGTCCAGGAGTCCGGCTGAAGGTATAGTCCGGCCATCTGAACACCCCCTAATCCAGGACTCCCTCAGTATCCCCTGAACCAGGCTTCAATGACGACGAGTCCGGCACGCAGATTGTCTTCGGCATTGCAAGGCAGGTTCCTCCTCCAAGTACTTCATAGAAGATTTTGAACACAAAGATAGTGTCCGGCTCTGCAAAATAAGTTTCCACATATCGCCATAGAGAGAATAATATTTACACCAATCAAATTTGCTGACATGTTCACGGCCAAGCCTTTAGTCGAATCGTTTTATTGTCCCACCTCAGCGTGTCATGCGAGGCGGTTTCCTTGGCACGTCTCGTCGAAGCAGAGATCGTGTCCCCTTATTCCGGGATTCTCATTAATACGGGCGTGGGTAACCCAACTGCTTCTAGGACTCCTAGACTATAGGCAAGCCCAAACGGCCATGGAGAGGATGCTTGATATTCACCCTCTTTATAAAGGGACAAGGCTTTTATTTCTTCCCTCCCGTGCTCAATCGAATCCTTCCCCCACCTCGAGCTCAAACACCCAAAGTTCAGGTCATGTGCTCCGAACCTTCAATCATGTCCGGATCTAGCCTTCAAGGCCGATGGATGCCTTCCTCCGTCACGGAAGAAGACATCAAAAAGTTGAGGGAGGCCAGATATCTGACCGCCGAGATTTCTCATCGGCTGCCTGCTCAAGGGCAGGCTGTTCCCTCCCCCGAACCCAACGAGAATGTCGTGTTCGTCTCTCACTTCCTCTGAGGTCTAGGCCTTACTCTGGATCCTTTCGTTAGGGGTTTGATGTTTTATTACGGGCTAGATTTCCATGATCTAGCTCCGGACTCCTTTTTGCATATCACGACATTTATTGTCGTGTGTGAGGCCTTCCTCCGGGTTACCCCTCACTTTGGCCTGTGGCTCAAGACCTTTGAAGTAAAGCCAAAGATGATCAAGGGGCAACATGCAAAGTGCGGAGGTGCCTCAATATGCAAGATGACAGGAGCTCCATGGCCCAAAGGTTCCATCCCAGAGGTGTCTGAATTGTGGCAACAGGAGTGGTTCTACGTCACGGCTCCTAGAAGTGCCAATTGGGCGTCCGTCCCTGTTTTCCGCTCGGGCCCTCCACCACAACTAATGTCATGGATCAGCAGAGGTCTGAGCTGGGGTCCAGCCAAGGATGTGCCTTACTGCAAACCCGCATTCGAGATCTCTTCAATGGAGATTTTGGTTTGGTTGTGGTAATACAAGTTATGCCGGTTCGTCAAGTCCAGCCTTGCAAACACCGGCCCCTTCGCTTGTGGGAGTTCAATCCCGAGGGACCGCCTGTTATTCAAAATTTCATCGGCCTGACGCACGAGGAGATGTACAAGTCATTCTTCGGACCTCGGGTAGAGTGTCCGAAAATCACCGAGGACGTGGGCCTGAGCAGCAACCGCGCCGCCGAACAGGTAAGGAATCTTCCAGCCGAACATACTATCTCTCATTTGTTACGAAGGTATTTCTGAGAGTTCACTTTTTGACCAGGACTGGCTAACAAAGGCGAAGTTGATTCGGTGTACGGCCCCCTCCCTGAGGGTTTGGAGAATCCGGTATTGGAAAAGATGCTCCAGGTCGCACCTTGCCCGGAGCCCTTGAAGGAAGATACTGGGGAGGATAATACGGGCGGACGCGGGCCCCCAACACTGCCCATTCTAACCGAGGGAGCGAGCGTCTCCATGAAGGAAGACGACCGGAAGAGGAAAAGGACTGCGCCCGGGGATCTGGAAGCCGAAGCTTCCAAACGAGAGAAGAAGTCTCCCATAGAGGTTCCTACCTTGGGGGGTGCTTTTGCCGCACCAAGTCCGCGGGGGGATCAATTCTCCAGCAAGTCGTAAGAGACCCGAAACACTCTAATAGTACAGGTATGCCATCTTTTTCTTCTGAGAAAATAACCACCGCATATATTTTTGCAGTTCGGGCCTTAGCCCCTCTCAAATAAGCTCGTCTTCGGGGGATCTTCTTCCAGAGATGATGGAGAGCGAAACGCCTCGTCCGGACTCCTCCGCTCCAGAAGCGGGCGACCCCGAAGTGTCTTCGCGGAGGGCCTCTCCGAGTCCAGTGAGGCCAGAAGATAATCCCATTGACCCCCAAAGCTCCCAGTGTCCGGCTCCTAAAGAGAACAGACAAAAGAGTCCGGCACCGTCTGGTGTGCGATCGGATGTTCAGAGGGAGTTGGTGGGGCGAGCGGCCATCTCAGATGAACACCGTATGCTGATGAATACGGTGATGGAGAGGATCTCGTCTGCCGAAAGCGGATTGCATGAAGCTTTTATGAGTCTACTGACAGGCTTTGAGGTACATAAAATAATGTATGATAGTCCTACACATGCTAGGTGTGCCCTGTGTAGATAGTAGCCCCTGAGACTTTGGTTGTCATCGGAAACAACGACGAACAGAGAATCATATTCCCAGGTAATGACCATACTGCCTCTATGTGCAGGTGATGGAAGCTCCGGTGGCTAGCCGGATTAGCGAGTTTGCCCATTTAAAACGGCAGTTGGATGCGGCAGACGCCGACATCGAGCTTGTTAACAAAAGGCTTGACGAGGCACAGGGTAAGTGTCACTATCTGGTAAATGCCACATAGTAAGAGCAGCATGATGCCAGTATCTTTAATATGTTGTGACTGCAGATGGAGCTGCCACTGTTGAAGCCTTGCGGGCAGAACTTGCCTGAGCCAAGGAACAAGCGAGGGTTGGTAATGCGGCTGCTTTGAAGGCGGCCGAAGAGTTGAAGGCCGAGAAGGCCGCGCATGGCGAGAGCCGAGATAAGACGACCAAGATGGCCATAGAACTAAAAGCCGCCGCCGACCGTTGCCGGGTTCTAGAGAAGGAAAACCTAGCGAAGGCATCGGACCTTGAGAAGGCTGATGCGACGAGAAAAGACATCCGCTCTTCTATGAGGGCGAAGAAGGAGGAGCTGCGGGAAGCCGGGGATATTGTAACTGGGAAATCCTTTATGTTGCGGAGGAAGTTCGGAGATCCACGGTATGCCCCTCTGGATCGGCTGTGGAGTTCGGAGGATGTGTATATGGATTTGGCGGCGAGCGCTGCCGATGCGGCCAAGTACTTCAAGGGTCAGACGGACCATGAAGTGGACCAGCTGTTTTGGACACAATTCCATTCTCCCGAGCGTCCGCCTTCATTGACTGACCAATTAGCCGAATGGGCTGAACTGAATAGGTTGTCTGGACTCGCCATGAGGTCTGTTGTGGATCAGCTATGGCCGGAAAGGCCAAAACCGAACAGCTATTTTAGCTTGGTGCAGCAGTTCCGTGATGTGGTGTCGCGCATTAATGCGATGAAGAGGTCGGCGTGCATAGAGGGCTCACGGATGGCCTTTACCCGTGTTAAAGCATACTAGGTGGAGATGGATGCTACCACTGTTGCAGCGCGGGATTCGGCCATAGGCCGAACGGCTGCTGAGCACTACTTTGAAGAAGTTCTTGAGGGTGCTCGTTTGATAGAGACCCAGTGCTCAAAAAATATTATGTTTGAGTGATATGTAATCTCATTGTAAGCGAAGTGCTTTTATAAATTTTTATAAGGCTATTTTTATACTTATGCCTGAAAGTAATATGATGCCTCCTGGGCGGCCGTTTATGTATACATGTGTATAACCTGAAAGATTGCAGCCGTCGGCTTCAACCCCCACGCATATGATGCGGAGGTGCTTGCAAAAAACACGCGTTCACACTTAACACAATGTCTTGGTCCTATTAAGGAGGTGATAGCAGAGCGAGCGAGGCAACCGGACTATAATGCTTTAGCACTTTCACTTAGCCATAGGAGTTTGATAGTGGGGCTACTAGATAGCCCCTGGTGGCTCCGCACTCTCCCGATCCCGGGGTGCGTATATGCCTGGCCGGAAAACGGCCCTTCGTTAAAGCGGAGGAATTCTAACATTCCAACAGGTCATCGAGTGGTTGACCAGTCTCATGCTATATCATGACAGTCAGTTTTCGGCTTTCTCTACTGAGGTGCTTGTCCGGATGAACCAGGGCACAATCGCAGTAGTTCTCCTGGTGCTACCTTAGCCGGTAAAGCGGAACGTAAGGCACCAAAACACAGGAGCCGGGCAAACCCAACATTTGACCAAAGACAATGATTTGAAGCTGATGCATATAGGGCCAAACTCGCGACGCCGAACACTCCCTAAGGTGTTCGGTCTTTGTGGTATAAACCAGGCCTAAATAATGGCCTTTGTAAGAAGCCCCTTGTGTCCAGGTACGTGCATTGTTCTGGCGTGGCCACATGCCAAGACATCAGCATCCTTCGCAACGGTGGATATGTATCAACAAGAGACAGTAAAAAAGGTTTACGCAGGGTCTTAATCTAAAAAGAATCCTTGGAGCGGGTCCCTGCTACACGTTTGCGCCTGTGTCTCCATTGTGCCATATCCTGGACGGGTGTAGCACGATAAATGTATGTAAAAGAGAGTAATTTAGGTGAAAAAGTTGTCATGCAAAAAGATAGTTTTTAAAGAAACCACGTATAATTTCAAGATGAGAAAAAATTGCCATTTGTCTGCGCGTGTTGAGCCCCTTGTATTGACAAATAGGGGTGTGACCATTTATTCGGTATAAATAGCGGCGCCGGGCTTGATTAGTTGTGTCTGAGGTCTTGACGACCTATTGGATGCTTTCGCTGGTCCGGGCGCCTTTAGTGTGCGGCCGTCAAGGCAGTCGCACTATTTTCGGCGTGCAGAGATCGCTTGATATTTCCGTTCACTGAAATGATGCCACGTGGACCGGGCATCTTGAGTGTGAGGGAGGCGTAGTGTGGTATTGCATTAAAGCGAGCGAAAGCTTCATGTCCGAGCAGTGCTTGATAGCCACTTTGGAACGGAGCAATGTGGAAGGTTAAATGCTCGCGACGGAAGTCATCGGGGGAGCCGAATATAACTTGTAGTAGGAGGGAGCCCGTACAGCGAGCCCCTGCGCCTGGCATTACTCCTTTAAAGGTAGTATTGCTATGGCGAATTTTTGTTGTGTCTAACCCCATCCCGCGGAGTGAATCCTGATATATTAGGTTTAGATTGCTGCCACCGTCCATCAAGACTCGTGTGAAATGATATCCGCCAATTACTGGGTCTAATACCAGGGCAGCCCATCCTGCTCGTCGGATACTTGCTGAGTAATCGCGATGGTCAAAAGTGATCGGCTGAGACGACCAGTGGCAGGACTTCATGGTGACAGGAACTTGGGTATATTTTCCTGGGAGTGTCGCGTTGATCACGTGCAACACGTTTACTATTTTGACTTTCGGTGGAAATTTCTTTTGTTCCCTAGTGTCTTGCTTGGGAGGCTCGTCCTCGTCTTCACTTGGTGTATCCTCCCCCTTGTGTACGGTGTTGAGCTTGCCGGACTGCTTGAAGACCCAGCATTATCTGTGGGTATGATTAGCAGGTTTACCAGGGGTACTATGGATCTGACATACTTGGTCCAGAATTTTGTTGAGGCTGGACAGTTCATCCCTGGTGCCTTTAGAGGGCGGCTTTTGACCTGGCCGAGAGCTTTTGAATCCGGCGTTTACTGCCGTGCCCTTCATGCTATCTTCTTTATTCCGGCGTTTGTTATTGCTGTTGCGCCGTGATTTCCCGTTTCCATCTCTAACTTCAAATGTACTAGGGTCGTTGGTGCTGCATCTGGCTAGCCAGCTGTCCTCACCCGCGCAAAAGCGGGTCATGAGGTTTGTTAATGCGGCCATTGTTCTCAGCTTATTTTGGCCGAGGTGTCTGGAGAGCCATTCGTCACGGACGCTATGCTTAAAAGCTGCCAATGCTTCGGCGTCCGGACAGTCAACAATCTGGTTCTTTTTAGTAAGAAACCTGTTCCAAAGCTTTCGAGCTGACTCTCCGGGCTGTTGAGTTATGTGACTCAAATCGTCCGCATCCGGAGGTCGGACATAAGTCCCTTGAAAATTTGCCCGAAAGGCATCTTCGAGCTCTTCCCAACTTCCAATGGAGCTTTCGGGGAGGCCTTTAAGCCAGTGACGAGCTGGCCCCTTGAGCTTGAGGGGTAAGTACTTGATGGCGTGGAGATCATCTCCTCGAGCCATATGGATATGAAGGATGTAGTCCTCAATCCAGACCCCCAGGGTTTGTTGTTCTGTCGTATGTCTCTATGTTTACGGGTTTGAATCCCTCTGGAAATTCATGGTCCAGCACCTCATCGGTGAAACATAGGGGGTGTGCCGAACCCCTGTAGCTGGGTGTACCGTGTTGTTCGGATGTTTGTTGTGTTGCATTGTATGCTGGGGGGCGCTTGCGTGGTCCATAGATGGATCTTGTTGCGCCGTCCTTTGGATGCGAGCCCTCGCATGGGTCGCGTGTTGTATTGTGAGTGGCGTTGTATGCCGCTCTGTGTTGGTAAAGGGGTCGTCTATCCTGCCAGGTGGCTGCTTTGATATTTGGTTGTGGGGGGTCTGAGGCCTCCTCATCGAATTCAGGTAGCAGCTTCCGCTTTGGGTAGCTCTTGGAGGGGCGATTGTCACCGTACCTCGCTGCTGTGTTGAGTATTTTACTCCATCTGATTTGGAGTGTGTCTTGCGCAGCCCTGAGCCTTTGCTTCTGCTTTTTAAGACTCCTTGCAGTGGCAACAAGCCTTTTACGGGCATTCTGCTGCTCCGGGTGCCTGTCCGGCGTTACGTCCGGACTATTATCCTTGATAGAATTTGTTTGTTCGGTTTGATTATCCGGATTGCCATTGTCCGGCAGCGGTTCGCCCTGCTCCAGCGCTAGGTCTGTGTGATCGTTATTTCTGTCGAGGCGGGATTTGGGGCGGCGCTTGTGTCGCCGCTTTGACTGCTTCTCGAGGGAACAAGCCTTCGGTGCGTCCTTCCGCTCCTCGTCGTCATCTTTTGGTGTGTCCACCATGTATACGTCATATGATGAGGTAGGCGTCCAGGGCCCTGTGGGCAGTGGTTCTTCTTCGCCTCCCGCATCGTCGTCCATACCGTCGATGTTTTCAGAGTCGAAGTCGAGCATGTCGGTTAAATCGTCGATAGTGGTTACAAAGTGGGTGGTGGGTGGGCATCGAATTTCTTCGTCTTCCGCATCCCAATCCTGCTGGTGATGATCCGGGTAGGGCTCTCTTGACAAAGAGAGAGACTTCAGTGATTTCATAATATCGCCGAAGGGCGAGTGCTGGGAAATGTCTACGGCGGTAAACTCCATGATCGGTGCCCAATCGGATTCGATCGGCAGGGGCGCGGAAGGGTCGGAGTCCGGAGAGGAGTCCGGCTCCTTGGAGTCACGAGTCTCGCGGAGTGCGGGGCTGGTGTTCGGCTCGATCGCCGTTGGGATTGCGGCCCCCGAGGCGGCGTCCAACCACCCATCCTCGATCGGCGCGGTTGGCTCCGAATTAAGGATCGAAGCCGATGCGGGTGCGGCCTCCAGGGCACTGTTCGGCGGTAGAGCTAGATCATGCTCGTCGTGACAGTGCGGCGCACTCGGCTATGGCTCGAATCCGTCGAGGATCAAGTCCACGTGGATGTCAGCCGTGTAGTTTAAACTTCCAAATCTGACCTGACGGCCAGGGGCATAGCTTTCGATCTGCTCCAGATGGCCAAGTGAATTGGCCTGTAGTGTGAAGCCGCCGAAGACGAAGATCTGTCCGGGGAGGAAGGTCTCACCCTGGACTGCATCGCTATTGATGATCGTAGGAGCCATCAAGCCTGATGGCGATGACACAGAGGAACTCTCAATGAAAGCACCAATGTCGGTGTCAAAACCGGCGGATCTCGGGTAGGGGGTCCCAAACTATGCATCTAGACCGGATGGTAACAGGAGGCGAGGGACACGAAGTTTTACCTAGGTTCGGGCCCTCTCGATGGAGGTAAAACCCTACGCCCTGCTTGATTAATATTGATGATATGGGTAGTACAAGAGTAGATCTACCACGAGATCGGAGAGGCTAAACCCTAGAAGCTAGCCTATGGTATGATTGTTGTTCTGTATGTTGTCCTACGGACTAAAACCATCCGGTTTATATAGACACCGGAGAGGGTTAGGGTTACACAGAGTCGGTTATAATGGTAGGAGATCTACATATCCGTATCGCCAAGATTGCCTTCCACGCCAAGGAAAGTCCCATCCGGACACGGACGAAGTCTTCAATCTTGTATCTTCATAGTCCAGGAGTCCGGCTGAAGGTATAGTCCGGCCATCCGAACACCCCCAAATCCAGGACTCCCTCAGTCGTCAAGGCCCTCCTATCTCGCACCTCCTTTTTGCCGACGATAGCATCTTCTTTGCTAGAAGTGATCAGCGTAGTGTCCTCTCCCTGAAGGAGGCTTTGCATTTATATTGTGATGGTTCAAGCCAGAAAGTTAATCTTCAAAAATCATCAATCTTCTTTGGTACTCATTGCTCCGACGATACTAAGCAAAAGGTAATGGGAACTTTGGGGGTCACAAATGAATCATTCCACGATACATATCTTGGAATGCCTACTCATGTGGGCAGGTCGCCAGCCAAGACATTCAAATTCCTAAATGACAAAGTTTGGCAGCGCATCATTAGTTTGTCATATCGACCCCCTTCTCGAGCAGGAAAAGAAGTTTTGCTTAAATCCATGGTTCAAGCTATTCCGACATATATTATGAGTTGTTTCCTAATACCCATTTCTATATGTGAAGGGATGAGACAAGCTGTTGCTGATTATTGGTGGGGTAGAGAAGATGGTAAGAGGAAACTTCACTGGCGTTCATGGGATTTGTAATCCACACCAAAAAATCTTGGTGGACTAGGTTTTCGTGATTTTTCGCTCTTCAACCAAGCTATGCTTGGTAGACAATGTTGGAGGCTTCTTACTGAGCCAGATTCTCTTTGTGCTCGGGTTCTCAAAGGACGCTATTTTCCTTCCTGTGATTTTGGGATGCGCCCAAGCCTAGATCGTCATCCTATACTTGGAGAAGTATTCTCTATGGCCGAGAGCTTGTTAAGGCTGGTGTTCGTTGGGGAATTGCTAATGGTCAAAAGGTTAAAATCATGAAAGATCACTGGATTCCCGGACGACCACCGCACATGTTGCAAACTCTATTTCCAATTCCAGAATATGCTAAAGTGTGTTCTCTCATGGATGGACATGGTCATTGGAACGAAGAAAATGTTAGAGCTTTCTTCCCGGAGGAAACTGTTGGACTCATATTACAAACACAGATTAGCAGCCATGGAGGAGAGGATTTTGTGTATTGGCCTCATACTCGCTTTGGACTATATACTGTCCGTTCAGCATACAATCTTGCTCGATCTTCAGATTTATTTTTATCACATAGTAAGAATGGCCGTGGACTCTCGTCAAGTAAGGAAGTTGAGGAGAAATATTGGAAGGCAATCTGGGCAATCAAGGCCCCAAACAAATTAACATAGTGCTCTGGAGGTTCGCACACAACTGTCTCCCATCTGGACTTCAGTTACGCCATCAGAATATCCCAACAAATCCTGCTTGTGTGCATTGTGGGAGAGACGAGAGTATTGAGCATTGTTTGCTGTTCTGTCAGTTTGCTTCCGATGTTTGAAACAAGGTCAAAAAACGGTTCGACATCCACCTATGTCGCAAGAACTTCCACTCAACAAAACAGTGGCTATTCGATTTCATTGACAGAGCATCACCGGAGCAGTCCACTGTTTTGGCAATCACTATATGGCATATTTGGGAAGCAAAGAATTCGGTAAGGAATGGTGAAGGTAATATCCATCCACACCGTGTTGCCTCAAAGATCCATGCTTATGTTGATTTGGTTCTGCTGCATCTCTTTAAGACTGTTGCGGGGCACAGTCGTGAGACACCATCAAGTTCATCGGTTAAATGGTCTCCGCCGCCGCCCGGATCAGTCCTTATTAACGTCGACGCAGCTATCTTCTCAAACCTGCACAAACTGGGAATTGGCATCCTGATTCGGAACCACAAAGGTGAATGCTTGATCGCCTGCACCGAGCCACTTAAAGGGATGGTACAGCCAGAACTTGCTGAAAGTTGGGCGCTCCGTCAAGCTGTGATTCTCGCCCGTGATGAGGGACTGACCTCTGTCATTTTCGCTTCTGATTGCCTCTCCTTAGTACAACGAGTGAACTCTTCATCCATAGACAAGTCTGAAGTGGGTGTAGTAGTGTCAGATATTAAGCGTTTGGTTGCTTGTTTTTCTTCTGTTTCCTTCTGCCATGTCAAGAGGTCGTTGAATGCTGCTGCTCACATACTAGCTAGGGCCTATGAGTTTGCTAGTTCAAAAATTGTGTACTATTCTACTCCAGAATGTATCAGGCAAACTCTTTGTACTGATGTATACTAATTAATATAATGCAGCATTCTCTCTCAAAAAAAAAAGGAAGTGCGTGCAAGATAAATCATTAGAGAAAGTGTGGTGGACCTGCTTGACTAAATAATATAGAGGGAAAAAGGAAAAAAGAAGGTCAAATCTCCCTGTGGTTGCGCCGAGCCGAACTCTCTTCGGCCTTAATGAGCGGCGTTGCGCCAGGTAATGCGCGGTGTAAGTCAATTGCCTGAACGAAGAGTTCGGTTTGACAAAGTGGCGACGCTGCATGGCCGATGTGGCGAGATGAAGTCCTCGGTCCAGTTAACATGGCGAAGCTATGATCGGCGGATGCCGAAGTCTCATGCAGGTCGGCGCGGTGACTGATTATCCTGCATTCACAAAGTAGCGCAAGATGGAAAGAGAAAGTTGTACAATTTAAATAATTTAAGAAATATGGCCTGAACGCCGAGGTCATCCCAACGGAGTGACCGCACGAAGATGCTGACACAGAGACGTGCGCCGAGGCGACGCCAGAACTTGATCGATGCAGGCGGGATGACGACGTTGGCCCATAGAGTTGACCACGTGATGCAGTCAAAGGTGATTACCGGGACACATAAAATAGTGCAGGGAAGAAATAATAGTAAATAGAAAAAAATATTTGCATAATATTTTTTACAAAATAATATATTAAAGAGATATGGACTGGCTCGGGGCCGATGTCGACACAAGGCGTTGGCACGACAAGGTGACAAAATCCGAATTCGCAGAGACAGCGGTGGCATATCAAATCGCCCTAAAACACCGGCCTCAGTGTAGACTGGACTGTAAAACCAATAACTAGAACAATTGCACCTGATGATTTATCCGACAACATCCGAACTGATGGGGGATGAGGTGATTATGCACGTGGAAGGTCCTGGCCGGAGTGACTCAAGACCGCGTCGATCCGAACGCGAAGGTTCTGACGCTTAGGCCAGCTCACCCGATTGACACAGACGAAAAACACATGTATAAGCGTCAACAGAATATCTCTGTTTAACGAGCGATGACCGTAGTAGACCGAAGCAAATAAAAAGAAGCGGTCTGTACCAACTAGTATAAGCTAGTACCAAGAAAAGATTCGTTTCTGATCTACGTGAAGTAGTAGTATTTGAATTACTACAATCCACCAACCGAATATAGGGTATCGTGCTGAATACTACTTCCTTTGTAAACTAATATAAGAGCGTTTAGATCACTATTTTAGTATTCTAAAAGCTCTTATATTAGTTTACAGAGGAAGTAGTAGTTAAATGGATCAGTAGTACTCCCTTCGTCTAGGTGTGTAAGTCACCTTACGAAAACTAAATAATCTCAAAACATTTAGGCACCATACGTTAACTTTCTTCTCGTCTTTTGTTTTGTAGCATATCAATCAATAAGATATGTGGACCGTGCATACTTTAAATGACTAGACTACCAAACATAACATAAACATGAAATGATTAGTTCATTGCATGCAATGCTATTAATTAGCAAAAAGACACTAAGCTTTCTCATTTTCCTCTCCGCCTTGATCGCGATGCACAACGTAAGATGATTTACACACGTAGACGGAGAAAGTACTTTGTTAGGCCTACGCATACCATTAGCAAAAGACACCGCTAGTGGACGATCAGTGACTGCCTTAGGTGCCGAATAAAAAAAGGAAGAGAGAAGAGAGAGCTCCCTGATGGCTGCCGATCTGCTCGCGTTGGCCTCACGTGCGTTGTCGTGCGTACATACTTCAGCGTGGTTCCCTCGGTTGGAGCACTGCTTGATGGATTTTTTTACGCAAACCCTGCCGCACACCTTCATGCCGCATGGAAGCCACAACAGAGTTCGAAACTGACGTGCCAGAAGCCGGACACTTTTCCCTGATCTCGATCTGACTGCAGATATGATAGCACAAGGAAGCAACCCTAATTTTGCAAAAACAAGATAGTTTACATGGAACACATCAAACTGAAAAAATATCACGTGATTTGGTGTTGATTTTGATACGCATCAAACTGAAAAAATATCACGTGATTTGGTGTTGATATAGAACGATGACGAATATCTAGCAGGCTCTCAATAAAAGCATCAATGTCGGTTTTATATCCGGTGTATCTTGTAGTAAAGGTCCTAAGCTATGCGTTTTGGAGCGATGGTAACATGGACACAAGGTTTTACCTAGGTCCGGGCTCTCTTGAAGAGATAATACCCTACATCCTACTTTTGATTGTATTGATATAGGTGTAGCACAGAGTACATGTGTCTATCACGAGATTGTAGTAATGAATCTGAGATTCTCTATTGACTAGCCTGGCCTCGGTTTATATAACACACTAGAGGCCTAGGGTTTAGGAGAGTCCTTGTGTTATGCACCAAGTCTTGTGGAATCCTCCTTGTATTCGGCATGGGCTGCCCGAAGTGGCCCATTAGTGAATCATCATGGGGTTCTCGGCCTGACCCACTGGTCGAGAGACAACGTGGTGAGTACCCCCTAGTCCAGGACACCGTCAGTCGCCCCGTCTCGTGGACTTACAGTAAGGGCCCAGAATGCCCGGCCGTGCCACATAATTATCTTGCGGGTGCTCTCCGGGCCCGTGCAACTTTCACAAAGGTCGCCAGTAAAGTCAAGGTAACCGTGTGTCCAAACATCAAGGGGAAAACCCGAGGAATCACCCTCGATGGATTCCACTCGATGTAATCATCAAGGTGAACGTAGGAGGTATCACCATCGAGGTCCACACTTGAGGGGTTGCACGACATAGTCGTATCGGAAGTGGTTAAGGAGGAATCACCCTCGATGACCATGACAGAATAGCTACACTATAGAGTTATCACCAGGAGTGTGTTATGAGGTATCACCCTCGGCACTCGATAGTAGCTCTGCAGAGTCGAGCAACAAAAGGGGCGTGATGTGATGTGAGGTGTTGGGCTCTGGTCGTCGATCATGTTCCTCGAGACGTCGATGATGAAGCAGGGGCAACAGGGATAAGGTGGGGGTCACTGATGGATCACTAACCAACTTATACTAAACAGTTTAGGATAAGTATGTAAGGTACAACAGCATGTACAAAAGTAAGCTATGCATCAGAATATGTGCAAACAATTACAATAGCAAAATCTAATGCAAGCATAAGAGAATGGAATGGGCGATATCAGGATGATCAAAGGGAGGGCTTGCCTGGAAGCTCCGCTGAAAGGGAAGGAGGGTCGTCGACAACGTAGTCGATCACATGGGCATCAGCAGCGGTCTCAGGGTCTACCGGAGAGAAGAGGGGGAATAAACAGTAAATACAGAGCAAACAAGTGCAATACTATGCATGACAAGACAAAAGCAGCGCTCAGGGTGAACTAACGCAAGGCTACACGATACCGGCGAAGGGGGATAACGTCCGAAAAAGTTTTCCCGAAGTTTAGCATTTTCGGACAAACGAAAGAGATGAGACGGTTGCACGTTCACTATGCTAGGGGCATGTGGCAGATGAACGAATCGCGTATTCGGATTCGTCTCATCGTTCTGAGCAACTTTTATGTATAAAACTTTTTTATTCGAGCTACAAAATATTTTATATGATTTTTCAAAATTTTAATAATATTCTGAAAATGCATATTTATTTGATTCAAAAATCATTTTAATACCTAATTGCTTTTTTGCGATTATTTAATACCTAATTGCTACGGGTACCCGAAAGTGTACCACACTTTTGCATCTGAGGCTAACAGATGGGGCCAGCTGTTGTGTCAGCCCAGTCAACTGTTGACCATCATTGTCACATAAATTAACTAGTGTCTAGTAGATTAAAAAAATGAGGCCAGGTTCCATTGTTTTATACGTATTAAACTAAACTAGCAGTATCCCCCTCCTAAAAAAAACTAAACTAGCAGTAGGGTTAGTCCTAAACTAATCCTATTCCAATTAAACCACACACACCTAGCACACACTCACGCACACACACCTAGCACACACCACCCACGGCCATGGCCTTGACCATGGCCAGCCGCAAGCAACATGCGGCAGCAGGCAACGGCACTACGCAGCGGCAGTACAGGAGCAGCAATACGCAGCAGCAGCGGCAGGGATTAGGAGCAGTAGCAGCCAGCAGCAATGGGCAGTAGCAGGGAGCAGCATCAGCGGCGGCATGAGCAGCAGCAAAGCAGTCGGCGCGCACGCAGCAAGCGATGAGGAGCAGCCGAACGCAGCAGCAGGCACGAGGGCGTGGGCGCACTCGCACGCGCAGGGCGCAGCTGGCGCGCGGGCAAGGAGCGACGGCGCGAGCGGGCAGGTCCTGGGTGCGGCCGGCGCACGCGCCGACAGCGCAGGGGCGAGGCCAGGAAGCCGGAGGTGCGCGAGAGCGCAGCCATGAGCTCGCGGCCGGTGACGCAACGGCCAACGACGATGGATTCGACGGGAGGGAAAGGAAATAGTCGCGGTGGCTCACCGAGAGGCACAAGAAGGCCGGCGGGAGCTTAGTAGTGCAGAGAGACGACGGATCGACGCATCGAACGGAGGCGACGGGAGGTTGAAGACGGGCTCGATCCGGGCGCTCCCGTGGCGAGGAGCTTGTACCCGAGGGCTTAGCTGATGTAGTCGACGGCGAGGAAGATGTTGGACGCCTCCTCAGGTTCCGGGAACGACGATGGCCGCGTTGAGGAGCACGGCCATGGCGACGGATGCGGCTGCGCGATGCGAAGATGAGAACGAGCGAGGGGAGGGGAAAGTGGGCGCTACGGTTTGCCTACGCGCGTTTGGGGATGGTCTTAACCTCCTCCCGGCGTCCCTATAGCGCCACACGTCGAGCATTGGCGGCCATGGCGCCGTGGATTGCTGCCACGCCAAGCCTCTGTACAGGGAGAAAGGAGATGGCTGGTTGATGGGCTGGGCGGTGCACTGTAGCAATGGGCTACAAGTGCACAGTAGTAGTTAGGCTTCCCTTTTTATTTTATTTTATTTACTGTTTTGTATTTTCTCCAATGTTTTGAATTTACTTTTTGCTGTCAGATAAATTTTCTTAATTGTGAGACTTAGCACAAATACTAGGCTATCTTACAGGGCTGCACAAAAGGTTTGAGGCCAATTGAAATTGTTCAAATTTATACTTGAATTAAAATGTGTTTATTTAATCACGCTGATCCACTAAAATATTTCTAGGGGCAATCTAAAAACCCATTTAATGTTAGTTTATCTTCGAAAAATATCAGGGGGTCTTAAAAAATGTTCTCTGAATATGTTTAGAACATTTTATATTTAATTTAAATATCAACGGGTATTAAAAGGCCAAGAGGTGGAGGGCAAACCTAGGCCACAAGGGCCCAAGTAGGAAGGCGCCCCCCTTTCCTTGTTAGGGGGGGGGGGCGAATTGGACTAGGGGAGGAGTCCTACTCCTCCCCCTTTGGACAACGCCCCAAGGGGGACTTTCCCCCCTTAGTGGCAGCCCTCTCCCTCCCCTCTAACCTATATATACTAGAGGATTTCCATCCTATGAGTACACAAGTTTTGGAGCCTCCTTTAGTTGATCTAGTGCATGTTCTAGTTGGTCCTAATTGACTAATTAGAGCAAGCCCCTAGCCACCTCTAATCCTCATAATTAGAAGCCTCGTGTGGTTCTAAACTCCTCCCTCTAATTCTCTGGCGACGATTATCTCTGGACGGTGAAGCGCTGCCGGATTGTGAAGACCGTATGCTTGCAACCAAGTAGAGAGGCTGTGCTTTCGGTCTTCTGTTCGAGGGATCATTCGAGGGCGGTTCAAGGGATCGTTATTAACGTTCGAGAGACTCCAAGTATGATCTACACCGACTCATCTACTTCCGCTGCACTCCCGGAGTCGGTAATGATCGTTGATCACAACCCGTTATGCACCTTCATATTATTCCTGGGTGATCGCAGGGCAATTTTTTGTTTTCTACAACGTTTCCCAACAGGGGAAAGGTTCGGGAGGAGGTTGCAATCAATGTGGTTTTGCGAGCTTCTTCCTACCATTGCATGGTCCTGGAGGAGGACGTGGTCGTCGTGAGTAGAGGCCCTGGAGGTGTTGCGGTCTTCTTCCCATTATTCAGTTCTAGTGGTTCTTGGACCGCGTTGGATCTTTTCGATTGCTCTTTTTTTTCTCCACGCAGAATTTTCTATCGTGTATACTAGCTATCCATTTGTTGATGATGTATAATGCATTTGTGCGAGCAATAGAGGTTGAAATATTATGATGTTTGCATATTGCCTGTTGTTATGCTCTACATTTTGTTTTTTGTATCATATCAAGTAAGAGGACAATCAATCAAAACACCTAAACTGGTAGGTAAAACCAACATCACATAAAGCATGCCTGTCAAGAGATTCAGAAAGGTTGAGTTAGCCAGATTTGCGTCTCGGGTGGGTTCGTGCGCGATTCTTTCCATGTGCAGTGGGATTTGATGGGCCGATATGGGGCACCTTTGTCGTCTGCTCTTGGTTGGATGTAGAGGGCATCACGTACCTGGCCTCTTGCCTTCGTGGCCCTAGCAGACTGTCGTGTTTTCAAATGTGTGGGCTCTTGGATGCCACTGGATATTCAGAAAGCTCGCGTTGGCCAGTTTCGCACCAACATGGTTCATGTGTGTTCTCTAGGTGGTGGGGTTTGATGGGGGCACTGTGGGGCGCGTTTGTCGTCTGGGTTGGATCCAATGCGTTGGGGAATAGCGTAACCGGCCCGTTGCCGTCATTGGCCCTGGCTGACTATCATGTTTTTGACTGTCTGACCTGCTTTTGGGTGCCGCTGGATCTGCCCGACCGACATGCTGGACTAAAACTCCGCCTAGCCAAGAGCCATGTACGAAGGAAGCAAACTAGATCAGGAAAATAGCCAGCCAACCATGGCACCAAAGGAACACACAAAAATGAGCCTAAATCATCCACAACTCGGTGAGAAAGAGTAAACATGACTAGATCTGGGCTAGAGACTTACCCCACCGGAATGTCCCATGCGAGTGCGGTTTTGTTGTGGTTGTGGTCACTAACGTCAGTGTTGGGGAACGTAGCATGCAATTTCAAAAAAATTCCTACGATCACGCAAGATCTATCTAGGAGATGCATAGCAACGATAGGGGAGAGTGTGTCCACATATCCTCGTAGACCGAAAGCGGAAGCATTAGGTTAACGCGGTTGATGTAGTCGAACGTCTTCATGACCCAACCGATCCAAGTACGGTACGTATGGCACCTCCGTGTTCAGCACACGTTCAGCTCGATGACGTCCCTCGGACTCTTGATCTAGTAGAGGGTCGAGGGAGAGTTCCGTCAGCACGACGACATGGTGACGGTGATGGTGATGTGATTCGCGCAGGGCTTCGCCTAAGCACTACGACAACATGACCGGAGGAGTAAACTGTGGAGGGGGGCACCGCACACGGCTAAGAGATTTCTTGGTGTGTCTTTAGGGTGCCCCCGCCCCCGTATATAAAGGGGGGAGGAGGAGGCCGGCGACCAGGAGGGGCGCGCCAAGGGGGAGTCCTACTTGGACTCCTAGTCCAAGTAGGATTCGCCCCCCTTTTCCTTTCTCCACCGAAGGGAATAGGAAGGAGAGGGAGAGGGAAAGGGAAGGGGGGCCGCGCCCCCTTCTCCTTGTCCTATTCGGACTCCTTAGTAGGGGGGGCGCGCGCCACCCCCTCGGGCTTACCTCTCTCTCTCTCTCTCTTTAGGCTCATGTAGGCCCAACACATCTCCGGGGGTTCCAGTAACCGCTCGGTACTTCGAAAAATACCCGAATCAATTGGAAACATTCCGATGTCCGAATACTACCTTACAATATATGAATCTTTACCTCTCGACCATTTAGAGACTCCTCGTCATCTCCGTGATCTCATCCGGGACTGCAAACAAACTTTGTTCACCAAAACGCATAACTCATAATACAAGTCATCATCGAATGTTAAGCGTGCGGACCCTACGGGTTCGAGAACTATGTAGACATGACCGAGGCACATATCTGGTCAATAACCAATATCGGAACCTGGATGCTTGTATTGGTTCCTACATATTCTACGAAGATCTTTATCGGTTAAACCGCATAACAACATACATCATTCCCTTTGTCATCGGTATGTTACTTGCCCGAGATTCGATCATCGGTATCTTCATACCTAGTTCAATCTCGTTGCCGGCAAGTCTCTTTACTCGTTCCGTAATGCATCATCCTGTAACTAACTCATTAGTCACATTGCTTGCAAGGCTTATAGTGATGTGCATTATCAAGAGGGCCTAGAGACGCCTCTCCGATACACGGAGTGACAAATCCCAATCTTGATCTATGCCAACTCAACAAACACCTTCGGAGACACCTGTAGAGCATCTTTATAATCACCCAGTTACATTGTGACATTTGATAGCACACAAGGTGTTCCTCCGGTATTCAGGAGTTGCATAATCTCATAGTTAGAGGAATATGTATAAGTCATGAAGAAAGCAATAACAATAAAACTAAACGATCATAATGCTAAGCTAACAGATGGGTCTTGTCCATCACATCATTCTCTAATGATGTGATCCCATTCATCAAATGACAACACATGTCTATGGTTAGGAAACTTAACCATCTTTGATTAACGAGCTAGTCAAGTAGAGGCATGATACGTCTCCAACGTATCTATACTTTTTGATTGCTCCATGCTATTATATTATCTATTTTGGATGTTAATGAGCTTTATTTTACACTTCTATATCATTTTTGCGACTAACCTACTAATTGGAGGCCCAGCCCAAATTGCTATTTTTTTGTGCCTATTTTAGGGTTTCGAAGAAAAGGAATATCAAACGGAGTCCAAACGGAATGAAACCTTCAGAAACATGATTTTCTCAACAAACGTGATCCAGGAGACTTGGAGTGGCCGTCAAGAAACAAGGGAGGAAGGCACGAGGCAGGGGGGTGCGCCTACCCCCCTGGGTGCGCCTTCCACCCTCGTGGGCCCTCCGTTGCTCCACCGACGTACTTCTTCCTCCTATATATATATATATATATCCACGTACCCCCCAAACATACAGGAGCACCACGAAAACCTAATTCCACCGCCGCAACCTTCTATACTCGAGAGATCCCATCTCAGGGCCTTTTCCGGAGCTCCACCGGAGGGGGCATTGATCACGGAGGTGTAACATCCCAAATTTTCAATTTGGAATGTTATACATTAGATCATCATTGCATATCATATTTTATTTGCTTTTGGTTTTGATCCTAGAAATTCTACGCAACTCAAGGACCCACGGAGAGAGTTGGGATTTCGTTATTTTCATATTTGAGTTTTCTCAAATTTTGAGAATAGGATCATTTGATTTTAATTATTTTATCATCAATTATTTCTATTACAAAAATATGAGAGAGGGAATAAAATGACTTTCCCAAAATAAAGAAATATTGAGGATTTAATAATAAAATCAAATAAGATTTTATTTCAGAGTTTTTCGTTGTTTTATTTGAATTTAGGAAAAATGTGCGTTTTTCAAAATTGCATTTAGGCCCCAAATAAATGTTCACCTTGTGTGGCTTGATTTTAGAAGCCCGGGAAAATTTATTTCGGGATTTTTGGAGTCCGTTTAGTATTTCTTTTTTATTTTTCTTCTACGCATAATTATTTAAAAAAACGAACCGCCTACGGGCTGTGTCCGACTAGGACTCCGGCCCGCCAAGGCTTTATAAGCCGGGGGGAGCCAGCCCGAGGCCCAGCCGCCGCCCCAAAGCCTAGCCCCGCCGCCTCGAGCCCCGTGCCGCCGCCGCCAGTCGCCGCCGCCCGAGGTTCGCCTCGCCTCGAAATTTGTGCCGCTGTTTTTTTGAAAAAAACCGTTCGGTTTTTTCGTCGGTTTTTTAGTTTCGGTTTTTTTAAATAGATCGGTGTCGGTGTCAAAACCGGCGGATCTCGGGTAGTGGGTCCCGAACTGTGCGTCTAGGCCGGATGGTAACAGGAGGCAGGGAACACGATGTTTTACCCAGGTTCGGGCCCTCTTGATGGAGGTAAAACCCTACGTCCTGCTCGATTAATATTGATGATATGGGTAGTACAAGATTAGATCTACCACGAGATCAAGGAGGCTAAACCCTAGAAGTTAGCCTATGGTATGATTGTTGTATATGGAGTTGTATATATTGTATATATTGTATATCTATCTACTAGCCTGGCCTCGGTTTATATAATGCACCGGAGGCCTAGGATAACAAGAGTCCTAGCCGAATACGCCGGTGGGGAGAAGTCCTTGTCTTGATCGCCAAGTCTTGTGGAATCTTCCTTGTATGCGGTAGCCGTCCGAACTGGCCCATGAGTATACGGCCACGGGGGTCCTCGGCCCAATCTAATAGATCGGGAGACGACGTGGTGGGTACCCCCTAGTCCAGGACACCGTCAGTAGCCCCCTGAACCGGTCTTCAAGTTAGGGACGCTCCTCGATTCTTCCGAGCTGTTCTTCATCTTGGGTTGCCGGTCTTGAAAACTGGTTCAACAAATCTTCTTTATCTTCAATCTTGAGGATCGCCGAAATGCATTCGATGAGTTTACACGTCGGGTATCCGAGGAGCCCCTTTAAGTTTCCGGCCTTTATCAATACCTTGTTTATTTTTATGCCACACCTCGGGTTTGAATTTGTTCCCGGGAGGCAGGGTCCTCTTGCGTCCGAGCTCCAACGCCGGACTGCATTTGAGGTATCTTTTGTAGCCGAGCACCAACGCCGGACCGCTTCCCAGCTCTAGCGCCGGAATGTATCCGAGCTCCAACGCCGGACTATGTATCCGAGCTCCAACGCCGGATTGTATATCCGAGCTCCAACGACGAAATATATCCGAGCTCCAACGCCGGACTGTGTCCAGGCTCCAATGCTGGACTATATCCGAGGTGTCATATCACCTTGGTTCAAAAAAGTTGAAGGAGTTTAGCCGAGCTTAATGCCGGAAATGCCCTCTATGGAGCCAGCCACTAGCGCCCGAGCTTTATGCCGGACTGCTTCCGAGGTGGTGCACCACCCCTAATGTGGGCCGATTTTGTGAATATTTTTATTGGTGCAATTTATTCTCTGCCGAGATATATAGCCAGTAGCCCTCAAGGTGTGTATCGGTCTAAAACCCAAGATGCACCTGAAGGATGACGTAAGACCGCTGATCCCAGTAGCCGCTGAGACTCAGGTTGATTTACAAAATCGGCCTGAGGATCAAGTCCAAGCTCGGCAGAATACATTGGGACACTAAAAGCGGCATGCTCAGTCCTCAAGACTCAGGTTGGGTGCGGCCGACCAACCTGAGGATCAAAATCTCCTCGGAAACTATATTGCACATAAAACTCTCTGCATTGGACAAGCAATGCAGTAGCCCCCGAGACACTGATCGGGTGGCAACACCAGATCAGGGGATCGATATGCCCCTTTAATATTTGTAAATAATAAGCCCGAAGCCCAGTAGCCCCCGAGCCTTAATGCGGGCACGGGTGGCCGAATTAAGGATCAATATCCATAGTAAAATCACAAATTATGTGTAATGACTCTATGTATCCAAGTACTTTACGTCATTAATGCTCGGATCCGCATTGTACAAAACTTTGTTGACCGACCATTGGCTTCCACCTCCATGGCCAGTAGCCGAGGAGTGTTTGTCCTACTTTATAAAGCCTTTATGAGGGCAAAGATTTATGACAAACAAGGCAATCTGGCCACACGGTTTTATAAACAAAGGTACGCAGAGAGATATGTTATATTACTGTTTAACAGAAGAAATGTATTCCAAAGAAAATAGTCCCGCTATCGGTTCCTTTCTTTGGGTTGTCATGCTAAGCATGATCATGAAACCTCAGCTCTAATGTAAGAGAAAAATATAGAGGATTTAGTTTGGGAGGCCAGTTAATAGCCCCCGGTAGTGTTCGGCGACAGTCGAGGTCAAGCCGTAAACACTTCGGCCAATGTTATGAATGGCCCGTCATAGTCATCAGATCGCTGACCAGTTTACGCTTATTGTGATAGTCAGTATTCGGCTTTCTCCACTAAGGTGTTTAACCATGTGATCTGGAAGCACAATCGCAGTGGTTCTCCCTTTGCACGCCTAGCCGAACAAAACGGAACGTAGGAAGCAAGTGCAGGAGCCGGGCAACCCAACTATTGACCGAAGACACAATTCGAAACCGATGCATATATAGCAATATCTGAGAATGTTTTTGCCGAATCCCTAAAGGTGTCCGGCGTTGCACTGCGAGACTAATGCTGGAAAAGCACAAATAGTTTAAAAGTGCCAAAAAGCTTGGAAAACCAAGAAACGTCAGTAAAAACATGACGTCCGAACAAGATCAAGTATTCGGTGCCAATCCGAAAATTGGTCTTAGAAAAAAGAAGTGCTTCTGTCGTCCTTTAACATGACACATCCTATCTCAAGACTTTGAGCGGGTCAGCCTACGGCTTCAACCTCCTATCCCGAGGGCGGAGTACTTCTCATTAGGCCAGTTTAGCAAACTAAACTCTAGCGGCTTTGAGAGAGAAATTAGGCTCCCCGGCTAGTGACCGCACACTCGCGTCAAAAAATGGAGTGATAAATAATAATAATAGAACTTTGCAACGACTGAGAAGAAGAACACTTATTATAAAACGGCTCAAATAAACTTAAGAGCCCCCAAGTGACTTGGGTAGAAGAATGATTGCATGTATCGAAGTACTTATATCATATCTATGTTCAACCGAACTTTAAACGCGTCTTAACCGACCGTCGGCTTCTCCCTCTTCCGTTAAGGACTGAAAAGTGTTATGTACTCCATCGGTCGAGAATATCGACGGTGTTTCCAATAACCAGGCAATCAGGCCATAAGGCTGTAACAGACAAAGCGCGCTCAGGGAACTTATGCTATATTACTGCGAAGAGTAAGAAGCATCTTCGAAGAAAATAGTACCCCCACCGATACCTTTCTTCGGTGCTCATTGTTATTATGAGACCTATGCAATAGATTTTTTGTACTCATGAGTTCCGTTGTGTGCCGACCATCATTGAATAAATATAAGAGCGCTAGCTTTCGGCTTCACCTAGTCTGAGGTCCGGCTCGGGTGACCCGATCGTGACAATCGCAGAGGTGCTCCCTTTACTCCCTAGCTGAACAATCAGGAACATAGGGGTAAACATAGGAGCGAGGCAACCCAGCTTGCAAATCGCTTAAGTCAATGTGGTGCATATTGTGGCGTAATACACGAACAAGGAATGAAGCCGTACAAGTATAATCATATGCAACAGGAAAAGCTTCATAAAGGAAGCCCCCAAGTAAACGGGGTATTTGAATTTATGCATCACAAACAAAGTTTGGACAAGGAAAAATTTTACAAGCAACTTTTTTCTAAAAAATTATAATGCTTGGTCGAGCCGAACACAAGTTAGAAATTAAAGCTTTGAGCATGAAAGCGACTTAGCTGGTTAATGTGTTCGGTATTGATGACGCGGTCCGAGCTTGATGCGGGGCAAGGATCCATCCCTCAAGCCGGTCCCGAGGTGGCGGAGCGGAGAGCTTGACACGCCGAAGTGGTGACATAGCACGATCAATGCAGACCGGCAGAGTGACGCCGAAGTCCCCGGATCATTTTCCTGTGCACAAAAAATAGTGCAAACCGGAGATAATAGTAATAATGATAATTAAAAAAAAGTTGCACAATAAATAATTTATGCAAAGTGAGTAATAAAAGAAATATGGCCTGGCGCCGAAGCCAATGTCGATGCAGGGCGTCGGCGTGATGCGGTAAAGGCGTGACAAAGCCTGAATTCACAGGTCGGTCCGAGCTCCGGACGCGGTGTTCGCCGGACTATGTACAGAAACTGACCGAACCACCATGCGACTGTCGTTAATGCGGCCACCATTTGATGGACCTGTGTACATATGATGGACAAACCAGAGTAATAATTCCTTGGGAAAAATGAACCCAAACAAGCAAGAAATACTGGGATTAATAGCACCTGGTTTATGTGTTTTGCTTGAAGCGTCTTGTATGATTTGAGTCTTTGCTTTTTAGTTTACCACAATCATCCTTGCTGTACACACCTTTTGAGAGAGACTCACATGACTTGAAATTTATTAGAATACTCTATGTGCTTCACTTATATCTTTTGAGCTATATAGTTTTTGCTCTAGTGCTTCAGTTATATATTTTAGAGCACGGTGGTGGATTTGTATTATAGAAACTATTGTTCTCTCATGCTTCACTTATATTATTTTGAGAGTCCTTTAGAACAACATGGCAATAATAAAAACTTTCATATAAGTGCATTGAATACTATGAGAAATTTGATACTTGATAATTGTTTTGAGATATGGAGATGGTGATATTAGAGTCATGCTAGTTGAGTAGTTGTGAATTTGAGAAATACTTGTGTTGAAGTTTGTGATTCCTATAGCATGCGTGTATGGTGAACCGTTATGTGATGAAGTCGGAGCATGATTTATTTATTGATTGTCTTCCTTACGAGTGCCGGTCGGGGACAAGCGATGGTCTTTTCCTACCAATCTATCCCCCTAGGAGCATGCGCGTAATACTTTGCTTTGATAACTTGTAGATTTTTGCAATAAGTATGTGAGTTCTTTATGACTAATGTTGAGTCCATGGATTATACACACTCTCACCCTTCCACCATTGCTAGCCTCTCTAGTATCACGCAACTTTCGCTGGTACCATAAACCCACCATATACCTTCCTCAAAACAGCCACATACCTACCTATTATGGCATTTCCATAGCCATTCCGAGATATATTGCCATGCAACTTTCCATCGTTCCGTTATTATGACACGCTTCATCATTGTCATATTGCTTGCATGATCATGTAGTTGACATCGTATTTGTGGCAAAGCTACCATTCATAATTCTTCATACATGTCACTCATGCATCATTGCACATCCCGGTACACCACCGGAGGCATTCACATAGAGTCATATTTTGTTCTAAGTATTGAGTTGTAGTTCTGGAGTTATAAGTAAATAAAGTGTGATGATCATCATTATTAGAGCATTGTCCCAAGTGAGGAAAGGATGATGGAGACTATGATTCCCCCACAAGTCGGGATGAGAGTCCAGACAAAAAAAGAGGCCAAAGAAAAAAAGAGAGAAAGAAGGCCCAAATAAAAAAAATGAGAGAAAAAGAGAGAAGGGACAATGCTACTATCCTTTTTCCACACTTGTGCTTCAAAGTAGCACCATGTTCTTCATATAGAGAGTCTCCTATGATATTACTTTCATATACTAGTGGGAATTTTTCATTATAGAACTTGGCCTGTATATTCCAATGATGGGCTTCCTCAAAATCCCTAGGTCTTCGTGAGCAAGCAAGTTGGATGCACACCCACTTAGTTTCTTTTGATGAGCTTTCATATACTTGTTGCTCTAGTGCATCCATTGCATGGCAATCCCTACTCACTCACATTGATATCTATTGATGGGCATCTCCATAGCTCGTTGATATGCCTAGTCGATGTGAGACTATCTTCTCCTTTTTTTCTTCTCCTCAACCACCGTTCTATTCCACCATAGTGCTAATCCATGGCTCACACTCATATTGCGTGAAGATTGAAAAAGTTTGAGAACATCAAAAGTATGAAACAATTGCTTGGCTTGTCATCGGGGTTGTGCATGATTTAAATATTTTGTGTGGTGAAGATAGAGCAAAGCCAGACTATATGATTTTGTAGGGATTACTTTCTTTGGCCATGTTATTTTGAGAAGACATAATTGCTTAGTTAGTATGCTTGAAGTATTATTATTTTTATGTCAATATTAAACTTTTATCTTGAATCTTATGGATCTAAAAATTCATTCCACAATAAAGAAAAATTACATTGAGAAATATGTTAGGAAGCATTCCACATAAAAAATTCTTCTTTTATCATTTACCTACTTGAGGACGAGCAGGAATTAAGCTTGGGGATGCTTGATACGTCTCCAACGTATCTATAATTTTTGATTGCTCCATGCTATTATATTATCTATTTTGGATGTTAATGGGCTTTATTTTACACTTTTATATCATTTTGGGACTAACCTACTAATTGGAGGCCCAGCCCAAATTGCAGTTTTTGTGCCTATTTTAGGGTTTCGAAGAAAAGGAATATCAAACGGAGTCCAAACGGAATGAAACCTTCAGGAACGTGATTTTCTCAAAAAACGTGATCCAGGAGACGTGGAGTGTCCGTCAAGAAACAAGGGAGGAAGGCACGAGGCAGGGGGTGCGCCTACCCCCCATGGGCGCGCCCTCCACCCTCGTGGGCCCTCCGTTGCTCCACCGACGTACTTCTTCCTCCTATATATATCCACATACCGCCCAAACATCCAGGAGCACCACGAAAACCTAATTCTACGGTCGCAACCTTCTATACTCGAGAGATCCCATCTCGGGGCCTTTTCCGGAGCTCCACCGGAGGGGGCATTGATCATGGAGGGCATCTACATCAACTCCATGGCCTCTCCGGTGATGTGTGAGTAGTTTACTTCAGACCTAGGGGTCCATGGTTATTAGCTAGATGGCTTCTTCTCTCTCTTTGGATCTCAATACAAAGTTCTCCTTGATTTTCTTGGAGATCTATTCGATGTAATCTTCTTTTGCGGTGTGTTTGTCGACATCTGATGAATTGTGGGTTTATGATCCAGATTATCTATGAACAATATTTGATTCTCCTCTGGATTCTTTTATGTATGATTGGTTTATCTTTGCAAGTCTCTTCGAATTATCAGTTTGGTTTGGCCTACTAGATTGATCTTTCTTGCAATGGGGGAAGTGCTTAGCTTTGGGTTCAATCTTGCGGTGTTCAATCCCAGTGACAGAAAGGGAACTGATACGTATTGTATTGTTTCTATCGAGGATAAAAAGATGGGGTTTATACCATATTGCATGAGTTTATCCCTCTATATCATGTCATCTTCCTTAAAGCATTACTCTGTTCTCTTGAACTTAATACTCTAGATGCATGCTGGATAACGGTTGATGTGTGGAGTAATAGTAGTATATGCAGAATTGTTTTGGTCTACTTGTCTCGGACGTGATGCCTATATACATGACCATACCTAGATATTCTCATAACTATGCTCAATTCTATCAATTGCTCGACAGTAATTCGTTTACCCACCGTAATACTTATGCTCTTGAGAGAAGCCACTAGTGAAACCTATGGCCCCCGGGTCTATCTTCCATCATATTAATCTTAGTTATTTCATTTGCTGTTTATTTTACTTTGCATATTTATTTCTATTTATCATAAAAATACCAAAAATATTATCTTATCATATCTATCAGATCTCACTCTCATAAGTGACCGAGAAGGGCTTGACGACCTCTTTATCGCGTTGGTTGCGAGGTTATTATTTGTTTGTGTAGGTGCGTGGGACTTGAGCGTGATATCCTACTGGATTGATACCTTGGTTCTCAAGAACCGAGGGAAATACTTACATTGCTTTACTGCATCACCCTTTCCTCTTCAAGGGGAAACCAACGCAGTGCTCAAGAGGTAGCAAGGCATACTAGGGACACTCTGTTTTGTCTATGTATTCACACACATGTACTAAGTTTCCGATTAATACAATTCTAGCATGAATAATAAACATTTATCATGATATAAGTAAATATAAATAACAACTTTATTATTGCCTCTAGGGCATATGTCCTTCTGTCTCCCACTTGCACTAGAGTCAATAATCTAGATTACATAGTAATGATTCTAACACCCATGGAGTCTTGGTGTTGATCATGTTTTGCTCATGGAAGAGGCTTAGTCAACGGGTCTACAACATTCAGATCCGTATGTATCTTGCAAATCTCTATGTCTCCCTCCTTGACTTAATCGCTGATGGAATTGAAGCATCTTTTGATGTGTTTGGTTCTCTTGTGAAATCTGGATTCCTTCGCCAAGGCAATTGCTCTAGTATTGTCACAAAAGATTTTCATTGGACCCGATGCACTAGGTATTACACCTAGATCGGATATGAACTCCTTCATCCAAACTCCTTCATTTGCTACTTCCGAAGCAGCTATGTACTCCGCTTCACACGTAGATGCCGCCACGACGCTCTGCTTGGAACTGCACCAACTTACAGCTCCACCATTCAAAATAAATATGTATCCGGTTTGTGACTTAGAATCATCCGGATCAGTGTGAAAGCTTGCATCGACGTAACCATTTACGACATGCTCTTTGTCACCTCCATAAACGAGAAATATATCCTTAGTCCTTTTCAGGTATTTCAGGATGTTCTTGACCGCTGTTTGGTGATCCACTCTGTAACACTCACAATGCGGCTATATCTCCCACATGTCGGGGCACGACTTAGAGGCATAACCGCATGGTAGGTTTGTCGCAAGAGGGGTAATCTTCACACAATCCCATGTACTAATAAGAAAGGGATACAGAGTTGGCTTACAATCGCCACTTCACACAAATAACAAGTAAAACATACATCATCCAGAGTACAATCAAGGTCCGACTACGGAACCAACATAAAAGAAGACAACCCCAAATTCTAGATCCCCGATCGTCCTAACTGAGCTCCACTACTGATCAACCGGAAAAGACATAAAACAATGATCAAGATCTTCAGCGAGCTCCACTTGAGCTCGGTTACGTCACCTGCACTGGTATCATCGGCACCTGCAACTGTTTGGAAGTATCTGTGAGTCATGAGGACTCAGCAATCTCACACCCGTGAGATCAAGACTATTTAAGCTTATGGGTAGAGTAAGGTAATGAGGTGGAGCTGCAACAAGCACTAAGCATATATGGTGGCTAACATACGCAAATAAGAGCGAGAACAGAAGCAACGCAACAGTCGGGAAGCTAGAAGTGATCAAGAAGTGATCCTGAAACTACTTACGTTCAAGCATAACACAAGACCGTGTTCACTTCCCGGAATCCGCCGAAAAGATACCATCACGGCTACACATGCGGTTGATGCATTTTAATTAAGTCAAGTGTCGAGTTCTCTACAACCGGACATTAAAAAATTCCCATCTGCCACATAACCGCGGGCACAGCTTTCGAAAGTTTATACCCTACAGGGGTGTCCCAACTTAGCCCATCACAAGATCTCACGTTCAACGAAGGATATTCCTTCTCCCGGGAAGACCCGATCAGTATCGGAATCCCGGTTACAAGACATTTCGACAATGGTAAAACAAGACCAGCAAAGCCGCCCGATGTGCCGACAATCCCGATAGGAGCTGCACATATCTCGTTCTCAGGGCAACACCGGATAGGTCAAGCTACAAGTAAAACTAGCCCTCAAGTTGCCCCAAGGTGGCCCCGCAGGCTGCCCGGTTCGGACCAACACTTAGAGAAGCACTGGCCGGGGGGGGGGGGTTAAAATAAAGATGACCCTCGGGTTGGCCGACCCAAGGGAAGGGTAATAGGTTGTTAGACAAATATAAAACCAAGGTTGGGCCTTGCTGGAGGAGTTTTATTCAAAGCGAACTATCAAGGGGTTCCCATAACACCCAACTGTGTAAGGAACACAAAATCAAGGAACATAACACCGGTATGACGGAAACTAGGGCGGCAAGAGTGGAACAAAACACCAGGCATAAGGCCGAGCCTTCCACCCTTTACCAAGTATATAGATGCATTAATTAATAAGAGATATTGTGATATCCCAACATATCCATGTTCCAACATGGAACAAACTTCAACTTCACCTGCAACTAACCACGGTATAAGAGGGGCTGAGCAAAAGCGGTAACATAGCCAATCAAGGTTTGCTAGGAAGGTGGGTTAGAGGCTTGACATGGCAATATGGGAGGCATGATATAACAAGTGGTAGGTAGCATGACATAGCGATAGAGCGAACAACTAACAAGCAAAGATAGAAGTGATTTAGAGGGTATGGTCATCTTGCCCGAGATCCCGCAAGTCAGAAGAACGAGTCCATGAAGAAGACAAATGGACGTAGTTGAACGAATCCTCACAAAAACGACGTTATCGGAACTAACCCGAAGAAGCAACACCGGAAAGAAGCAAACAACATGGTAAACAACCATCACATAATCATGGCATGATGCACAACCAAGTATGATGCATGTCCGGTTTAATGAGGCATGTCATGGAAAAGTGCACAAACAATACTACAAATTAAGTGGGGCTCAATATGCAACGAGTTGCGTATTGACGAAACGCCACATCAATTATTTAGTTCTCTCTCATTTAGGAACCCAACAATATTAAATGTTGTTAAACATGGCAAGAGATGAAGCATAAGAAACTACCTATCTAAATAAGTTTAAATGAGGCCGGATATAACAAACAACAATTCCGGAAAAAATCCTCATATGCATATTATGAATTTGGTACTGTTCTGCCCTAAACCATATTTTAGAGTTGTCAAACATGCAAAGTAAATCCACCATGTTAAACTAGGCATTTTTCTACCCCATTTACATATAAAGTTTATTAAATTTGGAGCTACAGTTAATTAGTTATGAATTAAAGCATTTTAACATGGCAATAGGCAAATTTAAAAAAACAACATTTTAAACATTTTAAACATGCCTGAATGTAGGATATTACGAAACTAGACAAAATTCTAAGAATTTTTCATATTTAAAGTTTTTACATGTGATGCATGGTTGGTGAGTTAGGATATGCATGAAGCTTAGGGGGTTTTCTGCAAAACAGTTAAATCCTGGATAATAGGAAATTCGTTCTGTGGAGAAAAACGTGAAATGGGCCAAAACTTCTGGCCCGACAGAGCACAAGGGGCTGAAGGGGGGTCTCACCATGGGCTTGGCCCATGAGTTGGAGGGGAGGTCGCTGGGCCTGATGCATGCCGCGGTTGTGGGCCTGGTGCTGACGTGGCTCGGTCAACGCGAGCGGTCGCGGGATGAGTGACCTGCTCGTTGCTACTCGATGCAGCCAGCGGCGATGGAGATGGAAGCAGGGGCGCGATGCAAGGGCAGAGACCAGCGGGCGCGGCGCAGGGGGTATCCGGCAAGGTCAGCAAGGTGAGGACGACGGCGACCAGACGCGGGAGCACGCGAGGGAGGCACCTAGGTTCAGATCCGGCAGCCGGCGCCTTGATCTGAAGCAGAGGACAGCCATGGCCCGGGGTCTGCAGAAGAAACAGCTACTGGGTAGTCAACGAGGAGCGACGCGAGGGGAGGAAAAGGAAGACTCAAAGGCGCAGCTCGACGGCGGAGCTCACCTCTAGCGATGCGACGACGATAGGGAGGCAGCGGCAAGCTCCATGGGTGTCGACTCCTATCAAGAGAAACAGGGTAGAGATGAGAGGCGGGAAGGAGGAAACGAGAAAGGACGTGGAAGGTCATGGGCACGATGGGGTCCTGCGGGTGGTCGCCGGCGACGGCTGCCGGAGGAGGCTCGAGCAACGACGACGCGGTCGCCTTGGCCACAAGGACCGGGAGCTCCTCTCCCATCCATGTGTGGAAGACGAGCATGAGCGTGGGGCACGGGGTGATGGCTGGACAAGGGGATCCAGGGGAGGCTCCGGTAGGATCGTGGGGGTCTTGGAGTTTGGGCAGGTGGCTGCACTCGGGATCGAGCCTCCTGCTCGATCTGGAAGCAGGCATGAGGATGGATCGAAAGGAGGAGGTGGAGGCTGGATGGATCTGGACCAGGGAAGGATGAGGCTGGTGATTGGCTCACTGGTGATCCCGAGGGGAAAACAAAGAGGAGACAAGGTGGATGTTTTTGTGGCGGCGAGGAGGAAATGATTGATGGGATTTCCTAGCCTAGGGTTTGGGCTGATATATAGGGACAATAGGATTAGGTTTGGACCCTCCGATCAAAATCGGACGGTCTCGAATAAATAGGTTAGGGAGCCCAATTAACAAAACGGAGATGGTTTATAGATGTTTGGGGATGATCCGGACCCATCGGTGACAACTGAGTAGGTCGGGTTCGGGGAAGTTTTCGGACGCGCGTGAGGGGTCGACACACTGTGCACGGAGGGGTTAGGTGGCCTAGCGGTTGGTAGTGGACTGTGTAGAAGGGCTTGGACTGAGAGGAGAGAAGAGAAAGCGGCCCAGCAACAGTTTTCGGAGACCGAAAAGTCCGACGTTTGACCGGCTATATTGCCGCTATAGTTAACCGTTGGGCGTCAAACAGACTCCGAATGCGATGAAACTTAGCAGGCGACCTACGAACAACATAAAAACACCGCACGCCAACTTTCAACCCATTCCGAGAACATTTTCCTGCCACTTATAAAATAATATTTCGGACGTGCCGCGGGCGCGTGCAAGTGTGTATGGGCTCAGAATGGACAACATGGAGAACTGGGAGAACACGGACAAATGCAAGTTTTGAAAACATGATGATGCAATGCACATGATGACATGGCAAGATGCAACACGCAAGCAAATGACAAGGCAACAATAGCGAATAACTGGAAGACACCTGTCACATCGGACTCGAGGCACTACACACTCCTGGATTACTTTGGTATCTCCCGGTAAACTTATAGCAAGGCACACATCAAGTTTGGTACATAGCATTGCATAAATGATAGATCCTATGGCTGAGGCGTAGGGAATGACTTCCATTTTCTCTCTATCTTTTGTAGTGGTCGGGCATTGAGTCTGACTCAACTTCACACCTTGTAACACAGGCAAGAACCCTTTCTTTGACTGATCCATTTTGAACTTCTTCAAAACTTTATCAAGGTATGTGCTTTGTGAAAGTCCAATTAAGCGTCTTGATCTATCTCTATAGATCTTGATGCCCAATATATAAGCAGCTTCACGAAGGTCTTTCATTGAAGAATTCTTATTCAAGTATCCTTTTATGCTATCCAGAAATTCTATATTATTTCCAATCAACAATATGCCATCCACATATAATATTAGAAATGCTACAGAGCTCCCACTCACTTTCTTGTAAATACAGGCTTCTCCAAAAGTCTCTATAAAACCATATGCTTTGATCACACTATCAAATCGTATATTCCAACTCTGAGAGGCTTGCACCAGTCCATAAATGGATCGCTGGAGCTTGGACACTTTGTCAGCACCTTTAGGATCGACAAAACCTTATTGCATCATATACAACTCTTCTTTAAAAATCCATTAAGGAATGCAGTTTTGACATCCATTTGCCAAATTTCATAATCATAAAATGCAGCAATTGCTAACATGAATCAGACAGACTTAAGCATCGCTATGGGTGAGAAGGTCTCATCATAGTCAACTCCTTGAAGTTGTCGAAAACCTTTCGCAACAAGTCGAGCTTTGTTGACAGTAACATTACCGTCAACGTCAGTCTTCTTCTCGAAGATCCATTTATTCTCTATGGCTTGTCGGTCATCGGGCAAGTCAACCAAAGTCCACACTTTGTTCTTATACATGGATCCCATCTCAGGTTTCATGGCCTCAAGCCATTTCGCAGAATCTGGACTCATCATCGCTTCCTCACAATTCATAGTTTCATCATGGTCAAGTAACATGACCTCCAGAACAGGATTACCGTGTTGGAAATATGCCCTAGAGGCAATAATAAAATGGTTATTATTATATTTCCTTGTTCATCATAATTGTCTATTGTTCACGCTATAAGTATTAACAGGAAACCGTAATACATGTGTGAATACATAGATCACAACATGTCCCTAGTGAGCCTCTAGTTGACTAGCTCATTGATCAACGGATGGTTGTGGTTTCCTAACCATGGACATTGGATGTCGTCGATAACGGGATCACATCATCAGGAGAATGATGTGATGAACAACACCCAATCCAGAGCATAGCACAAGATCGTGTAGTTCGTTTGCTAGAGCTTTTCTAATGTCAAGTATCGTTTCCTTAGACCATGAGATTGTGCAACTCCTGGATACCGTAGGAGTGCTTTGGGTGTATCAAACATTGCAATGTAACTGGGTGACTATAAAGGTGTACTATAGGTATCTCCAAAAGTGTCTGTTGGGTTGGCACAAATCAAGACTGGGATTTGTCACTCTGTATGATGGATAGGTATCTCTGGGCCCACTCGGTAATGCATCATCATAACGAGATCAATGTGACTAAGGAGTTAGCCACGGGATCATGCGTTACGGAATGAGTAAAGAGACTTGCCGGTAACGAGATTGAACGAGGTATGAGGATACCGACGATCGAATCTCGGGCAAGTAACATACCGATGGACAAAGGGAATTGTATACGGGATTGATTGAATCCCTGGCATCGTGGTTCATCCGATGAGATCATCATGGAACATGTGGGAGCCAACATGGGTATCCAGATCCCGCTGTTGGTTATTGGCCGGAGAGATGTCTCAGTCATGTCTGCATGGTTTCTGAACCCGTATGGTCTACACACTTAAGGTTTGGTGACACTAGAGTTGTTATGGGAAATTGTATGTAGTTACCGAAGGTTGTTCAGAGTCTCGGATGAGATCCCGAATGTCACGAGGAGTTCCAGAATGGTCCGGAGGTGAAGATTTATATATGGAAGTCCAGTTTTAGTCACCGGAATAGTTTCGGGGGTTATCAGTATTGTACCAGGACCGTCGAAAGGTGTCTTGGGGTCCACCGGGTGGGGCCACCTGCCCCGGGGGACTTAATGGGCTGAATGTGGGAGGGAACCAGCCCCCAAGTGGGCTGGTGCACCCCCAAGGGCCCAAGGCACCTAGGGTTGGAAACCCTAAGGGGAGGGGGCGCCTCCCACCTTGCTTGTGCGGCAAGTTCCCCCCTGGCTGCCGCCCCCCTCTAGATGCATCTAGGAGGGCCAGTCCCCTCTTCCCTCCCCTATAAATAGTGGGGGGGTGGGGTGGGAGGGCAGCTGCACCCCTTCCCTGGCGCAGTCCCTCCCTCCTCCAACACCTCCTCCTCCTCCTCCTCCTCCTCCTCTGTAGTGCTTAGCAAAGCTCTGCCGGAGAACCATGAGCTCCACCGCCACGACGCCGTCGTGCTGCCGGAGTTCTCCCTCAACTTCTCCTCTTCCCTTGCTGGATCAAGAAGGAGGAGACGTCCCCGGGCTGTACGTGTGTTGGATGTGGAGGCACCGTCCGTTCGGCGCTTGGATCAGATCTTCCGCGATTTGAACCGCCGCGAGTACGACTCCATCAACCGCGTTCTTGTAACGCTTCCTCTTAGAGATCTTCAAGGGTATGAAGATGCACTCCCCTCTCTCATTTCTAGCATCTCCTAGATTGATCTTGGTGACACGTAGGAAAATTTTGAATTATTACTACGTTCCTCAACAGTGGCATCATGAGCTGGGTCTATGCGTAGATTGTATGCACGAGTAGAACACAAGTAGTTGTGGGTGAAGATTTGTTCCATTTGCTTACCGGTACTAGTATTATCTTGATTCGCGGCATTATGGGATGAAGTAGCCCAGACTGACCTTACACATATGCTTACGTGAGACTGGTTCCACCGACTGACATGCACTTGATGCATAAGGTGGCTAGCGGGTGTCTGTCTCTCCCACTTTAGTCAGATCGGATTCGATGAAGAGGGTCTTTATGAAGGGTAAATAGCAGTTGGCATATAACCATTGTGGCTTTTGCATAGGTAAGAAACGTTCTTGCTAGAAACCCATAGCAGCCATGTAAAACATGCAACAACAACTAGAGGACATCTAACTTGTTTTTGCAGGGTATGCTATGTGATGTGATATGGCCAAAAGGATGTGATGAATGATATATGTGACGTATGAGATTGATCATGTTCTCCTGTAATAGGAATCACGACTTGCATGTCAATGAGTATGACAACCGGCAGGAGCCATAGGAGTTGTCTTAATTTATTGTATGACCTGCGGGTCAATATAAACGCCATGTAATTACTTTACTTTATTGCTAACCGTTAGCCATAGTAGTAGAAGTAATGGTTGGCGAGACAACTTCATGAAGAAACGATGATGGAGATCATTGTGTCATGCTGGTGACAAAGGTTATCATGCCGCGCCTCGAAGATGGAGATCAAAGGCGCAAGATGATATTGGCCATATCATGTCACTTTATGATTTGCATGTGATGTTTGTCATGTTTACATCTTATTTGCTTAGAACGACAGTAGCATAAATAAGATGATCCCTCACTAAAATTTCAAGAGATGTGTTCCCCCTAACTGTGCACCATTGCGGAAGTTCGTTGTTTCGAAGCACCATGTGATGATCAGGTGTGATAGATTCTAATGTTCACATACAACGGGTGTAAGACAGATTTACACATGCTGTGAAACACTTAGGTTGACTTGACGAGCCTAGCATGTACATACATGGCCTCAGAACACGAGAGACCGAAAGGTCAAACATGAGTCGTATAGTAGATGCCATCAACATGGAGATGTTCTATTGGAAATATGCCCTAGAGGCAATAATAAATTGATTATTATTATATTTCCTTGTTCATTATAATCGTTTATTATCCATGCTATAATTGTATTGATAGGAAACTCAGATACATGTGTGGATACATAGACAACACCATGTCCCTAGTAAGCCTCTAGTTGACTAGCTCGTTGATCAATAGATGGTTACGGTTTCCTAACCATGGACATTGGATGTCGTTGATAATGGGATCACATCATTAGGAGAATGATGTGATGGACAAGACCCAATCCTAAGCCTAGCACTAGATCATGTAGTTCGTATGCTATAGCTTTTCTAATGTCAAGTATCATTTCCTTAGACCATGAGTTTGTGCAACTCCCGGATACCGTAGGAATGCTTTGGGTGTATCAAACGTCACAACGTAACTGGGTGACTATAAAGGTGCATTACAGGTATCTCCAAAAGTGTCTGTTGGGTTGGCACGAATCGAGACTGGGATTTGTCACTCCGTGTAAGCAGAGAGGTATCTCTGGGCCCACTCGGTAGGACATCATCATATGCGCAATGTGACCAAAGAGTTGATCACGGGATGATGTGTTACGGAACGAGTAAAGAGACTTGCCGGTAACGAGATTGAACTAGGTATTGGATTCCGACGATCGAATCTCGGGCAAGTAACATACCGATAGACAAAGGGAATTGTATACGGGATTGATTAAGTCCTTGACATCGTGGTTCATCCTATGATATCATCGTGGAACATGTGGGAGCGAACATGGGTATCCAGATCCCGCTGTTGGTTATTGACCGGAGAACGTCTCGGTCATGTCTACATGTCTCCCGAACCCGTAGGGTCTACACACTTAAGGTTCGATGACGCTAGGGTTATAAAGGAAGCTTGTATGTGGTTACCGAATGTTGTTCGGAGTCCCGGAAGAGATCCCGGACATCACGAGGAGTTCCGGAATGGTCCGGAGGTAAAGATTTATACGTAGGAAGTCCTGTTTCGGCCATCGGGACAAGTTTCGGGGTCATCGGTATTGTACCGGGACCACCGGAAGGGTCCCGGGGGCCCACCGGGTGGGGCCACCTACCCCGGGGGGGCCACATGGGCTGTAGGGGGTGCGCCTTGGCCTACATGGGCCAAGGGAACCAGCCCCAAGAGGCCCATGCGCCTGGGGAAACCCTAAAGGAAGAGTCCCAGCAGGGGAAGGCACCTCCTAGGTGCCTTGGGGGGGGGGAGGACTCCTCCCCTGGCCGCCGCCCCCTTGGAGATTGGATCTCCTAGGGGCTGGCGCACCCCCCCTTGGGATCCCTATATATAGTGGGGTAGGAGGGCCTCTCAAACACACCTTTTGCCTTTGGTGCAGGCCCCTCCCTCTCTCCCAAGTTCTTCTCCTCTTCTGCGGTGCTTGGCGAAGCCCTGCAGGATTGCCACGCTCCTCCATCACCACCATGCCGTTGTGCTGCTGCTGGATGGAGTCTTCCTCAACCTCTCCCTCTCTCCTTGCTGGATCAAGGCGTGGGAGACGTCACCGGGCTGTACGTGTGTTGAACACAGAGGTGCCGTCCGTTCGGCACTAGGATCATCGGTGATCTGAATCACGACGAGTACGACTCCATCAACCCCGTTCACTTGAACGCTTCGGCTTAGCGATCTACAAGGGTATGTAGATGCACTCTCCTTCCCCTCGTTGCTGGTTTCTCCATAGATAGATCTTGGTGACACGTAGGAAAATTTTGAATTTATGCTACGTTCCCCAAGCTACGCGTAGGACCAAACGCGGTCGATTTGGTCGCCTGTGGGCGATTTCCGAAGCCCTCCGTCGTCTCGGCTCAACACGCCGGCGGGATTAGCCCCGCTGACCAGGGGTTTGACCCCAGTTTGACTCCCCTGAGTCAATGACAAGTGGGCCCCCTCTGCTAACTAAATCAAATTAGTCTTAACTAAAAATAATTAGTTTAATTAACTACTGACACGCGGGACCCACCAGTCAGGTTTGACCTGGACGTCCCCGTTGACCACTGACGTCACCCTGACGTAATGCTGACGCAGTAATTAAATTACTGGAATTATTCTTATACAGGAAATTCCAGAAAATAGTCAAAACTTCTAAAAATCATAGAAAATCAACCATAGCTCCAAATGTAAAGATTTATATATGAAAAAATGATCAGAAAAATTCAATCTATCCATCTGTAATGGTTTCATGCATGACAAAACAAGTTAACCTTGCTGTTTAAGCAGAATAAGGTAATGCACTAATGTGGCTATGTTAAATGAACTAACATTTGAACCTTTGGTTCAAATAAGCACATTCCTTTCTGTTATAGCTTGCATTAGGCCAAGACACATTCATATTGCCATGTCATAGCATGCATCATAATGTTGCATATCGTCATGTGTTGATTGTGTTTCGATGTGTTCTTCATGGTAGGTTCTGCCTCCGAGGATATTCACGAGTATCCAACTGAAGGGCAGTATCCCACTACCACTCCATTAGGCAAGCAACCCATTGATCATTCTGATACAAACCCATGTTCTCGCTTCTGCTCTTGTTTACTGCATTAAGACAACACGATTCAAACTGCTGTGTGCTACGGTAGCTGAACCCTTATCCTCTGCATGACCTGTCATTGCCACAGTAACTAGATGAAACCCACTAGCATGTGTAGGAGTTGATTGAGCCATGTATGTGATTCCTACCTTGCTATGCCTGCTATGCTTAGAGTTGTGTCAGGTTTGGTTCATCTAGGTGATGGGTTAGAGTGAAATGCTTATGCCGGTAATGTGAGGGATGTGTTGAACATGTTTTGGTAAAGGTATCGATGAGAGGCCATGTAGGAGTACATGGTGGGTTGTTTCATTGAGGCCGTCCATAAGAACTGAGATCTGTATGTGTGATTTAAGATGCAGTTACTACCGTACATTGGGCTCGAAACCAATGGACCCTCTCGGCTTCTTAATCACCCTAGTACTCTGTCCAGGAGTTGCAAATAGTTTCTGGTGTTTGTAGGTTATGTGTTGGCGGCCGTGCGTAGCGCTGACCCTAGGGGTGGGCTATGTTGCGGTAGATACACCATGGCCGGGTATGCTGGGCGCCCGTTAGGCGTCTCGGGACCCTGTTCACATTGTTTGGGGTCGTATGTGGAAACCTCGGCCGGACTCCCTGCGGATGGAACCTGGATAGGCGATAATCCTGGACTAGAGACTTAAGTGTTTAGGTAGGCCTTGGCCGACACCCTCGCTGGGCTTCCGCTTGAAGGTTGCCGAGTACATGTCGTGTAAACGGCGGTAAGTGGTGAAAGCGTGTATGAAGAAGTACACCCCTGCAGGGTATAAAACTATTCGAATAGCCGCGTCCGCGGTAAAGGACTACTTGGTTGCCTATACAGTTCATAGACAAGTTAATGGATACTACTAAAAGACTCTAGATAAGTGTGAGTACCGAGGATGGCCCTCTCGTAGGATGACGAGGGAGGATCCCCGGTGGAGTATTGTGTTGGTGACTAGTGGACTCGTGTGCGAAAACTATTTTACTAGTGAAGTTCCATAGGATAGCTTAGCCAAGAGTTAAAGCTGGCTTGCTGCAATAACCCCACCACCTTCTTGAGAATGAGCATGTATATTAGGTTCTGATGTAAGACTTGCTGAGTACCTTTGTACTCATGTTTGCTTAATTACTGTTTTTAGACGACAACACCGCCCCCTCCGATGGGTTCTATGTAGACCTTGACATCGACGAGTGACTAGCCACCTAGGTGGTGATCCTGGCCATGGAGGGCCCTATGTAGATAGACAGGCTTCGAGAAGCCTTCTTTCTTTCTAGAGTCTGTACTCAGACTAGTTGCTTCCGCATGTGCTTGTATGATTGTATGACTTGAGTGTCGGGTCATGTGACCCCTATCTGTATGAACATGTTATGTATGGCTCTCTGGAGCCTTTAAATAAAGTACTTGAGTTGTAGAGTTTTATTGTGATGCCATGTTGTATGTACTCATATCGGGCATATTGTGTGTATGATTGAAATGCTTGGTATGAGTGGGATCCGACAATCTAGTTGTTTATCCTTGGCAGCCTTTCTTATGGGGAAATGTAGTCTAGTGTTCCTCGAGCCATAGTAGTCCGCTACAGCCCGGTTCACCGGAGTCCTGCTAGCCCAGCACTACTGTTCAGGACACTTGACTGGCCGACATGTGTTTCAGTTCGTTCCTATGTCTGTCCCTTCAGGGAAATGTCACGCGGTGATATCCGGAGTCCTGCCGAGCCCGCTACAGCCCGGGTTTCCCGGAGTCCTGTTAGCCCAGTGCTACAGCCCGGAATCACTCGCTGATGACCGACATGCTCGATGTGATTCATGTATGCCTGTCTCCATAGGTCTGTGCCGCTTTGGGTTCACGACTAGCCATGCCGGCCTGGGTTCTCTGTCATATGGATGCTAGCGACACTATCATATACGTGAGCCAAAAGGCACAAACGGTCCCGGGCCATGGTAAGGCGACACCCGTGGGATACCGTGCGTGAGGCCGCAAAGTGATATGAGGTGTTACTGGCTAGATTGATGTGACTTAGAATCGGGGTCCTGATAGCGTTGGCATCAGAGCCGGACTGCCTGTAGGTTCGTTGAGCCAAACTGGTCGATGTCGAGTCTAGAAATGCTTTAGTTATATGTAGGGGAATTGATTGTGGGAGGGAACGTAAGGCTCTTTTACTCCTTTACCCTATGCCCTCTGATCTGAGTCATTCTCTTCTCATTCAACGTGGGTTAAGGACTAGGCTCTCTCCCTCTATCAGGTTCACGTGTTACTAATCCGTAGTAGCTTATAGGATTGTTGTTACAAGTCCCAGTTCAGTTTCTACTATTCTTAGTATGTTGCTAATTGGATCAGAACCTTGATATGATGTTGTTGAGTGGTATTGCGAACTGTTGTGGATGTCTCAAATTTTTTCTGAGCATTTACAGCTGTTATGCTGTCCAATTTTCCCTAGAAATTCTGATGTCTTTGCATTGTGGTTGTGCTTTTAGATGGCCAACCGTGTTCAAAACCAAGTGGTTCGCCTGACCCGGTGCCTCGACGTGCCCGGTCATACTGCTATGTTAGTCCGGGTAATGATCGAGACGGGTTACCGTTGGTATCCCGAATACACCATTGAAGAGCAATTCCGAGACTTTAATCAAAGCCAATATTTCTGCACCGTCAGGATATTTCCTACTTATCCTGGATCTACCGAGCCCCTTCACTGTTCCCATGTACTCGGGGTTACTGTTGAGATGGCTATGCAGGTTGTTGCCTATTCCATGATGACCATCATGCGATTCCGGACTGGCCTGCTTCGGAACACCGACTTCCGTTACATGCCAGCTTCACTTCCGGGAGCGCAAGGGTATCTTCAGGCTATCTATGCTGACTCCACTCAGGAGGACTCATTAACTCGTACCACTGCCGAGATGCTCGAAGATAAGGACCGAGAGAATCGGGCCTTGAGGCTGGAGCTTTTCAATACCCGTGCTGATCATTGGGCCACATTGACTCGGTTTGCACCTGCGGTGCAAGCTGGATGTATGGATACAAGGGATCTGTATCCTGTGAGATCTGCTTTGCCAGACATGGTGGATTGGCGTGATGTGGGAGGCATCACCCCACCCCGTGGTCCCCGCAGGCCACCGTTTGTTGGTCCAAGACCTCATCCTAGCCCCTTTGGTCCACAGGCTCCTCAGGACCGTCTGTTCCCGGATGGTCACGTTGAACTTCCAGGCTATGGAGGTGACCTCTATGAGGACTACCACGGAGCTGTCTGAGTTAGTAGTAGTATCACTAGTATTGTAGTAGTTGTATCTCCCCTGTCCTGCGTGACTTGTGGAATATGACTTTGTGTGTAATCAATTCCGGAGGTGTATACAAATAATGTATAGGAGCTTGGGATGCCTCTGATGAGATGTAACGTCTTTCATCATAGTTGTACTGTAGCCTGGGCTTGTACTAAACTATGTATGATGTGTATGACCGTTGGTATATATATGGTAGTTTTATATTACCATGACATACGGATGAACATCTCTGCATTCCGTGTTATCCATTACATTCTGCACTTCCTTGCTAAGTTTGAGCCATCATTGTCTAAACCGTTGTCTTGTTTTCTCCAAGGATGGTCAACACCCGCAGCAACCCTACTGCCTCGGAGCAGGGGGAAGCCAGTGCAGCTAGGGGTGAAAATCTGCCTCACCCGCCTTCTCTGGCCGAAGTAATGCTGGAGGAGGAAAGAAACAAGCGTGAGACTAACCGCCTGCTAGAGCGGATTGAGCAGAACACTGCACGCCACCCGCGAAATGACTTGGTGTCAATCAATGACTTTATCAAGCTGTACCCACCAAAGTTTAACCATTTCGTTGAATGCCTCGATGCGGATGACTGGCTTCGCAGCATTACCCACAAGCTACGTTCTGCCAACGTAGCCGAAGCCGACAAGGTTACTTACGCTGCCTACCACCTCGAAGGCCCTGCTAGCCACTGGTGGGAGAATTTTGAAGCTATGCGCCCGGTCGGCCAAATTACTACTTGGGCTGAATTCAATGAGGCTTTCCATGAGCATCACATTCCGGAAGGTCTCATGGATCGCAAGAGGGAGGAGTTCTGCAATTTCACCCAAGGAAGACTGACTGTGGATGCATATAGTCGTGAATTTAGGAATCTGGCACGCTATGCCCCTAAAGAGGTATCTACTGACGCTAAGAAGCAGGCAAGGTTCCGCAAGGGACTTAGCCCTGAGCTTCGCCACGATCTTTGTCTACATGAGTGCACCTCCTTTTAGAAGTTGGTCAATAAAGCCATCAGTGCTGAGACAGGCCAGACTGATTATGACGCTTCACGCAAGCACTCCCGTGATTTTGGCTCTTCATCCGGCTCTGGAGCTCAGAAGCGCCGGGTGTGGATTCCAAGCACGGCACTGCCACCCAGGTTCATCCCGAGGCCATCCTTTGAGGCGCCTCGTCCCAACCAGCAATTTGCACCGCCCAAGCCCTATGGTGGCCCCGCTGCTAATGCTGCTCCACGCCCCAATGTGGTGACATGCTTTAAGTGTGGAGAGCCGGGTCACTATAGCCGAGAGTGTCCCCAGAACAACAACCCCACTCAAACTGGAAAGTTCGTTGGTCGTGGTAAGCCCGCGGGAAAAACATTCTACGCCAAGCCGGCCACCACTGCACGTGGCCATGTCAACTATGTTTCAGCCGAGGAGGTTCATGAGGATCCTAACATTGTCCTTGGTACGCTCCTTGTTAACTGCCATCCGGCATCTGTTCTTTTCGATACTGGAGCATCTCATTCATATCCGAGAACTATGCTTGATTGCACAACACGACATTCTGTGACATGCCCTCTACCATGGAAATTCAAACTCCTGGCTCTAGATGGCAAACTTCTAGAGTAAGCCATGGGAACGAAATTCTTGTCGATAGACTTGTCTTCCTTGCATCCTTAATATCTCTCAAGTCCTCGGACATAAACATCATCTTGGGTATGGACTGGATGTCAGCTCATTATGCTAAGATTGATTGTGCCACTAGAACCGTTCAACTTACTCACCCATCGGGCAAGACAGTCAATGTCTTAACCCGAGTGGCCAAGCGCCAGCTTTACTCCTTAAATGCCAACCCCCTTCCAGACCTTGAGGATGTTCCGGTAGTCCGAGACTTTCCGTATGTCTTTCCAGAAGAACTGCCAGGTGTTCCACCTGACAGGGATGTTGAGTTTGTGATAGACCTTGTTCCAGGAACCGTTCCAATTTCTAGAAGACCCTACAAGATGGTACCCTTAGAACTAGCCGAGCTTAAGAACCAACTCGATGAGTCCTTGAAAAAGGGTTTTATCCGTCCTAGTTCCTCTCCTTGGGCTTGCCCCGTCCTCTTCGTTAAGAAGAAGGATGGAACGGATCGAATGTTTGTGGATTACCGACCTGTCAATTTGGTCACCATCAAGAACAAATATCTGCTTCCCAGGATCAACGATCTGTATGATCAGCTCGCTGGATCCTCAGTCTTTTCCAAGATGGATTTGAGGTTGGGCTACCATAAAATCAAAATCAGAAACGGGGACATTCCCAAAACGGCCTTTGTTACTCGTTATGGCCAATACGAGTACACCATTATGTCCTTCGGTTTAACCAATGCCCCAGCCACCTTCTCCCGGTTAATGAACTCAGTTTTCATGGAGTACTTGGATAAATTCGTCGTAGTATACCTCGATGACATACTCATCTACTCCAAGAATGAAGAGGAACATGCCGAACATCTAAGGCTGGTATTGATGAAACTTTGAGAGCATCGCCTTTATGCCAAATTCTCTAAGTGTGAATTTTGGTTGCTAGAAGTGACCTATCTAGGCCATGTAATCTCTGGTAAGGAAATTGCTGTCAATCCCGAGCGAGTTCAAGCCGTCCTTGATTGGACTCCACCTGAGACGGTCAAGCAAGTTCGGAGTTTCCTTGGCTTAGCGAGCTATTGCCGCCGCTTCGTCGAGAATTTCTCCAAGGTTGCTAAACCTCTAACTGAACTCCTCAAGAAAGATAAAAAGTTCAAGTGGACTCCACAGTGCGAGTTCAGTGTTCAGGAACTGAAAAGACGCCTGACATCTGCTCCCGTACTGGTACCACCAGATTTCTCCAAGGACTTTATTATCTATTGCGACGCCTCGCGACAAGGACTAGGTTGCATACTCATGCAAGATTGCCAGGTAATTGCCTATGCTTCACGGCAATTACATCCACATGAGGAAAATTATCCCACACATGATCTTGAGCTTGCAGCTGTAGTCCATGCACTTAAAACTGGGCGACATTACCTTCTCGGTAATCGTTGCGAGATCTTCACCGACCACCAAAGTTTGAAATATATCTTCACCCAACCAGATTTGAATCTCAGGCAAAGACGTTGGGTTGAGTTGATCTCGGATTACGACTTAGGAATAACTTACACCCCGGGCAAAGCCAATGTCATGGCTGATGCGCTAAGCCATAAGTCCTATTGTAACAACCTGATGTTACAACAAAGTCAACCACTTCTCCATGAGGAATTTCGTAAGCTAAATCTTCACATTGTTCCTCAAGGATTCCTATCCACCCTGGTGGCGAAACCTACCCTTACGGATCAGATCATCAAAGCACAGAAGGTAGATCCGAGAATCTCCCGTATTAAGAGAAACATTAAGAAAGGGGTCGTGAATTGTTTCTCCATTGATGATCAAGGAGTCGTATACTTTGGAAATCGCCTAGTGGTTCCAAAGGCACGAAACCTGAGGCGGCTGATCCTTAAGGAAGCTCATGAATCCCCTCTCACCATTCATCCCGGTAGTACCAAAATGTATCAAGACCTACGCCAGAGGTTTTGGTGGACTAGGATGAAGAGAGAAATCGCTCAATACATTGCTAATTGCGACGTTTGTCATCATGTTAAAGCAGAGCATCAACGGCCTGCTGGCACCCTTCAACCTTTGGCTATTCCCGAGTGGAAATGGGATAAAATCAGTATGGATTTCATCACTGGGTTTCCTAGGACCAAGAGAGGGAATAATGCCATCTTCGTCGTGATCGACCGACTTTCCAAAGTAGCCCATTTCCTACCTGTTCGTGAGAGTATCACCGCTAGCCAGCTAGCCGATTTATACATCTCCCGAATAGTGTCTCTTCATGGTGTCCCATTGGAAATTAACGCAGACCGAGGGAGTCTCTTCACCTCTCGATTTTGGGAAAGTTTCCAAAATGCTATGGGAACTCGTCTCTCTTTTAGTACCGCCTTCCATCCTCAATCAAGTGGTCAAGTAGAACGAGTTAATCAAATTCTGGAAGATATGCTCCGAGCTTCTGTTATCTCGTTCGGAATGAGTTGGGAGAATTGCCTCCCATTCGCGGAGTTTGCTTATAACAATAGTTATCAAGCTAGCTTAGGCAAGGCTCCTTTCGAAGTTCTCTATGGACGAAAATGTCGAACGCCTCTTAACTGGTCAGAAACCGGGGAAAGACAACTCTTTGGCCCGGATATGATTAAGGAATCAGAAGAGCAGGTTCACGTTATTCGTGAGAAATTGAAAACAGCCCAATCTCGTCAAAAGAGTCAATATGATCGTAAACATAAGCCTATGACTTATGAAGTCGACGAGAAGGCTTACCTTCGGGTTACTCCGTTAAAGGGAACCCATCGTTTCGGTATCAAAGGAAAATTGGCTCCTCGTTACATTGGACCCGTTCATATTCTTGCCAAATGAGGAGAAGTTGCCTACCAATTGGAACTACCTTTGCATCTTTCCAGAGTTCACAATGTCTTCCACGTTTCACAACTCAGGCGTTGCTTCGCGGATCCTATCCGTGGAGTGGACCACAAAACGCTTGATCTACAAGATAACCTCTCCTATCGGGAATATCCCGTTCGTATCCTTGATCAAGCCGAGTGTACCACTCGACGTCATAATATCAAGTTTCTTAAGGTTCAATGGTCACACCATTCCGAGAAAGAAGCCACTTGGGAAAGGGAGGATCGTCTTCGACTCGAGTACCCCACCTTCTTTCCAGAGGATCCTAAATCTCGGGACGAGATTCTTTTGAGTGGGGTGAGTTGTCACACCCTAGCTAGTTCAAGCATTAGAGTGTGCATCATGTTTAAATTCCTCTTAAATTTGAAATGGGGAAGGCAGAAACCCCCAACACCCCCTGGAAACAACTAGGGTTTACTAAAACTATTTTCAATGAACCTGAAATGCCCTTCTAAAAAGTTCACCCTCTTTGTCATGGGTTAGAACCTCTGGCAAAATTGGTGCACAATTTTCTAGGTCAACAGAAGGTCATTGAATTAAATCATAAGTATTTGAATTTGGGCATTTAAATGCTATAAAATAATTTAAATGCTCAAATAATTCTGGAAATAAATGTTTGCTGTTGGATATATTCTAACCAGAGCCCACAATTATTTTCAGGATTTTTGGAAACGTTTTAGTATTTTTAATAAAGCCCAACAGTTGCAGTTAAATAGAAAAACAGAAACAATCAGAAAAAAAGAGAGAGAGGGAAGCCACCTGGGCCTTACCTGTGCTGGCCCAGCCCACCTGGCTCGGCCCAGCCGACTGGCTTGCCAGTCGTCATCCTCCTCCCGCCAGAAGGACGAGGAGCGCGTGGCCGGCGCCCGCAGCCACACGCCGGCCACCTCCTGCTTCTGCCGACGCCCTGGAGACGTCCAGGGATGCCACACGACCCCCACGTCCCCTTCTCATCCTCCCTCACTCTCCCCCTCGTCTCCCTCACCCTCTCCCGCGATGGCTGAGCGCGAGCCTCGCCGCCGTTCGCCGTAGATGCCACCAGAGCCAGCCCCTCGCCCCTCCGACGAGACCAATAGCTCCGCCTCGTTGCCCTGGACCTCTCCGCTGACCCACGCGACTCCAAACGCCGCCGAACACCGTCTTCGCCCTCGTCTTCAACCTCAGGCACCCGAGCCATCTCCGATCGATTCACCGCCGCCAGGACCTCCCCAAGCTCGCTGACCCCCTCTCCGACCCCGCTGTGAGCTCCTCTTCCTCTTCCCCTAGCTCCCGTGCTCGTTTGGCCTCTATAGTCGCCACTTCCACCGCACCCGAAAGCTCCCCGCCGTGGGCCATGGCGCCGTTGTGGCTAGAGCCACAGTGGCTCGAAGCCAAGCTCACTGTTGTGCTCAACGCAGCACCAGGAGCCCGTAGCCACCACCAGCTCCTTCTCCCGTGCACCGTAGCGTCGAACCCAACCCCGTCCGAACTCCGGCCACCGCCACGAGCTCGATTCCGGCGAGCTCGCTCCACCCCAGCTCCTCCCACTTGCCCCACTAGATGCGCGCGAGCCCCAGCTACGCGTAGGACCAAACCGCGGTCGATTTGGTCGCCTGTGGGCGATTTCTGAAGCCCTCCGCCGTCTCGGCCTCGTTGGCGACTCAACGCCGGCGGGATTAGCCCTGCTGACCAGGGGTTGACCCCAGTTTGACTCCCCTGAGTCAATGACAAGTGGGCCCCCTCTGCTAACTAAATCAAATTAGTCCTAACTAAAAATAATTAGTTTAATTAACTACTGACATGCGGGACCCACCAGTCATGTTTGACCTGGACGTCCCCGTTGACCACTGACGTCACCCTGATGTAATGCTGACGCAGTAATTAAATTACTGGAATTATTCTTATACAGGAAATTCCAGAAAATAGTCAAAACTTCTAAAAATCATAGAAAATCAACCATAGCTCCAAATGTAAAGATTTATATATGAAAAATGATCAGAAAAATTCAATCTATCCATCTGTAATGGTTTAATGCATGACAAAACAAGTTAACCTTGCTGTTTAAGCAGAATAAGGTAATGCACTAATGTGGCTATGTTAAATGAACTAACATTTGAACCTTTGGTTCAAATAAGCACATTCCTTTCTGTTATAGCTTGCATTAGGCCAAGACACATTCATATTGCCATGTCATAGCATGCATCATAATGTTGCATATCGTCATGTGTTGATTGTGTTTCGATGTGTTCTTCGTGGTATGTTCTGCCTCCAAGGATATTCACGAGTATCCAACTGAAGGGCAGTATCCCACTACCACTCCATTAGGCAAGCAACCCATTGATCATTCCGATACAAACCCATGTTCTCGCTTCTGCTCTTGTTTACTGCATTAAGACAACATGATTCAAACTGCTGTGTGCTACGGTAGCTCAACCCTTATCCTCTGCATGACCTGTCATTGCCACAGTAACTAGATGAAACCCACTAGCATGTGTAGGAGTTGATTGAGCCATGTATGTGATTCCTACCTTGCTATGCCTGCTATGCTTAGAGTTGTGTCAGGTCTGGTTCATCTGGGTGATGGGCTAGAGTGAAATGCTTATGCCGGTAATGTGAGGGATGTGTTGAACATGTTTTGGTAAAGGTATCGATGAGAGGCCATGTAAGAGTACATGGTGGGTTGTTTCATTGAGGCCGTCCATAAGAACTGAGATCTGTATGTGTGATTTAAGATGCAGTTACTACCGTACATTGGGCCCGAAACCAATGGACCCTCTCGGCTTCTTAATCACCCTAGTACTCTGTCCATGAGTTGCAAATAGTTTCTAGTGTTTGTAGGTTATGTGTTGGCGGCCGTGCGTAGCGCTGGCCCTAGGGGTGGGCTATGTTGCGGTAGATACACCGTGGCCGGGTATGTCGGGCGCCCGTTAGGCGTCTCGGGACCCTGTTCACATCGTTCGGGGCCGTATGTGGAAACCTTGGCCAGACTCCCTGCGGATGGAACCTGGATAGGCGATAAACCTGGACTAGAGACTTAAGTGTTTAGGTAGGCCGTGGCCGACACCCTCGCTGGGCTTCCGCTTGAAGGTTGCCGAGTACATGTCGTGTAAACGGCGATAAGTGGTGAAAGCGTGTATGAAGCAGTACACCCCTGCAGGGTATAAAACTATTCGAATAGCCGCGTCCGCGGTAAAGGACTACTTGGTTGCCTATACAGTTCATAGACAAGTTAATGGATACTACTAAAAGACTCAAGATAAGTGTGAGTACCGAGGATGGCCCTCTCATAGGATGACGAGGGAGGATCCCCGGTGGAGTATTGTGTTGGTGAGTAGTGGACTCGTGTGCGAAAACTATTTTACTAGTGAAGTTCCGTAGGATAGCTTAGCCAAGAGTCAAAGCTGGCTTGCTGCAATAACCCCACCACCTTCTTGAGAATGAGCATGTATATCAGGTTCGGATGTAAGACTTGCTGAGTACCTTTGTACTCATGTTTGCTTAATTACTGTTTTCAGACGACAACACCGCCCCCTCCGATGGGTTCTACGTAGACCTTGACGTCGACGAATGACTAGCCACCCAGGTGGTGATCCTGGCCATGGAGGGCCCTATGTAGATAGAGAGGCTTCGAGAAGCCTTCTTTCTTTCTAGAGTCTGTACTCAGACTAGTTGCTTCCGCATGTGCTTGTATGATTGTATGACTTGAGTGTCGGGTCATGTGACCCCTATCTGTATGAACATGTTATGTACGGCTCTCTGGAGCCTTTAAATAAAGTACTTGAGTTGTAGAGTTTTGTTGTGATGCCATGTTGTATGTACTCATATCGGGCATATTGTGTGTATGATTGAAGTGCTTGGTATGAGTGGGATCCGACAATCTAGTTGTTTATCCTTGACAGCCTTTCTTATGGGGAAATGTAGTCTAGTGTTCCTCGAGCCATAGTAGTCCGCTACAGCCCGGTTCACCGGAGTCCTGCTAGCCCAGCACTACTGTTCAGGACACTTGACTGGCCGGCATGTGTTTCACTTCGTTCCTATGTCTGTCCCTTCGGGGAAATGTCACGCGGTGACATCCGGAGTCCTGCCTAGCCTGCTACAGCCCGGGTTCCCCGGAGTCCTGTTAGCCCAATGCTACAGCCCGGAATCACTCGCTGATGACCGACATGCTTGATGTGATTCATGTATGCCTGTCTCCATAGGTCTGTGCCGCTTTGGGTTCACGACTAGCCATGTCGGCCCGGGTTCTCTGTCATATGGATGCTAGTGACACTATCATATACGTGAGCCAAAAGGCGCAAACGGTCCTGGGCCATGGTAAGGCGACACCCGTGGGATACCGTGCGTGAGGCCGCAAAGTGATATGAGGTGTTACTGGCTAGATCGATGTGACTTAGAATCGGGGTCCTGACATGGGAGTTTAAACTACACAACTGACATCCGCGGGGACTTGATCCTCAACGGATTCGAGCCATTGCCAAGCGCGCCGCACTGTCACGACGAGCATGATCTAGCTCTGCCGCCGAACAGTGCCCTGGAGGCCGCACCCGCATCGGCTTCGACCCTTTATTCGGAGCCAACCGCGCTGATCGAGGATGGATGGTTGGACACCGCCTCGGGGGCCGTGATCCCAATGGCAATCGAGCCGAACACCAGCCCCGCACCTTTTATCTCCTCCTGGTCTTCAGTAATTGAGCCATCAGTACGAGTGAGAGAATTAATTCTATTCGTACGTCAACGTGCCGATGCCCGAGCATGAAAAAATGCAGTATTCCGGTCACCTTCCTGGAGCCAGTCCACCCGAGAACGTTGCCTAGCCATTATTTCTTCTCGCTCAAAAATTTCACCTAATTATCTCTCCAATGAGCGTTCCTCCATAATCTATGGATCAGAGATAGGGGTCGACCTTAGACATTTAAGACGCCTTTCCAACTTCCGGATATTGGATCTCACAGAGCCAAAAGATTCTCTATCCCATTGTTTAAGGGAAGCTGCCACTCGATTCAGATTGGACCAGGTTGATTGCAGTGATAAAGGTAGATTACCCCTACCTTCTTCCCAAGCCTTCTCTAAGACCTCCCAGTAGTCAGGAGCTCTCAGCCACATAGCTTCGAATTTGAAACCTTGCTGCACAGGACAATGATCATTAGAAGTCTTTCCCCTGTCATAAGGAATCTTCCCCTTATTAAGAGCAATATGGACAGCATGGTGATCCGAGGTAGTAGTGATGACATTCTCAACCAAAAAATCCTCAAAAATATTAGAGAACTCAATGTTAGCTACAACTCTGTCTAGTCGGGCTTTGACATGGCGGTGAGAGTCCTGGCGATTAGACCAAGTATATTTAGGACCGGAATAACCCAAGTTGATGAGGCCACAATCAGCTAAGCACTGTTGGAAGTCATTGATTTGCCTATCTGTTCTATCTCAAAGGCCTTGATGTTCGTCGTGGCTTAACACCTCGTTAAAATCCCCACAGCAGATCCATGGACCATCCCACTGCGCTCGCATAAAACGGATAAAATCCCAAAATTGGCATCTATTTTCTCTTCTTGGTTCTCCATACACAAAAGTCGCCCTCCAGACTGGTCCCTGATCAGGCTTGACATGAACATCTATGCATCTATTGTTAAACGCCTTCAAAGAAACATCGACTGATGATAGCCAAAACAAACATAAGCCTCCACTTTGGCCCTCACTACTTACTGCATAAGAATTTGAAAATCCCAGTGACCACATGAAGTTTCTCACCCTTTTCTCTGCCATCTTTGTCTCACACAAGAAAAGGAGAGATGGGCGATAGGTCTGCACCAACCAGCGCAGCTCGCCAACTATGGAATCTGTCCCCAATCCTCAACAATTCCAACACAAAATCACAAAACCTGCCATAGTCTGAAGGAGGTGCCATTCCATATTGCTAATCCCGCCCTCCTGTCACCAGATTGTTGGCACCAACTTGATATGAGGAGTATACCACAGGGGACAAACCGGGAGGACCTCCGATGATCCCAGCAGGGGAGCGAAGCCCTGCAGGATAAGGTTGGCGAGAGGGACTTGGGGCGGCAAGGAGTAGGAAGGTAAAGGGCGACTTCTTGGCTGTCGCAATAGATCCGCAAAATGGGGATGAGCATCCCTGACCAGAACTGAAAGTGATGGTAGATGGGGTATGATGCAGCAGAGGATGAAGAATGTGGTGTCGATTTTATGGTAGCGAGGCAAGATGGCCGCCGGTGGCGGTAAAGCGGTACAGAAAATGACTTGCGTATCTGATTTGACCTCAGGCTTCCAGGAGTTTCTGAACCTAAAACTGGGGATTTTTCGTGGAGAAGAATCAGGGAAGAAGGGATCTGGGGAAACTAGAGCAGTCAAGGCGGATTGAGAAGGAATTGGGCGAGGTCAGAACTGCATCACGCCAGTCACCGGCAAATCGCCAAAGTCGCCATATTAGGCACGCGGATTAACTTTTGCTAGTTCATGTGCTAACGAGTTTGCATCACGCCTACGAACCATTCTTGCATGCACTTCCTGTGAGGCAGTGAGTACTAGTACTATAGATGAGCCAGGAGCTAGTCTACCTAGTGACTCCCGTGTGAAGCTATATAGTCACTTTGGGGCAGTTCTCTCACTCCTATGGCTACATCCGGACCAGTCACATCGGCGTACGGAGTCGTCCTCTTGCCTCCATCAACCAAATTCCACCGTCACCATGGTGTGATACCCTGTGTCGCCATTATCGCGTCGTTGCTTCATGAAACTGATGTCCACCATGCCGACCTGTTTTGACACGTCGACTGACGTGGGGGCTTCATTGTCACGCTGCCGAACTACTCTGTCTCCTCGGCACTTCGGCACTGTCGTGCTATCACTTCATAAAGTCGAGCTCTTTGCTCGGGTACATCAAGACCGGCTTGGGGGTTGGGACCTTGAGCCGCTACAAGCTCGGCCCATGTCACACCGAGCACATTAACCAGCTAAGTCGCTTTCATACTAAAAAACTTTCAGTTTTAAATTTTGTTTGGTTCGACCAAGCATTATACTTTTTTGACAAAAAGTCATTTGCGAAAAACCTTCTTTGCCAAAACCTTGTTTGTTACAAACAAATTCAAATACCCCATTTACTTGGGTGCTTCCTTTATGAAACCATTCTTCTTGCATATGATTATTAATGCATCACACCATTCCTTGTTCGTGTATTATGCCAAAATATGCATCATGTTGACTTAAGTGTTCCGCAAAGCTGGGTTGCCTGGCTCTTGTGCTTACCCCTACGTTTCGATTGTTCGGCTAGGGAGTAAAGGGAGCCCCTCTGCGATTGTTACGACTGGGTCATCCGAACTCGTACCTCAGACGGGTGAAGCCGAAAGCTAGCGCTCTTATTGTTTCCAACTATGATTGGCGCACGATGGAACTCTTGCATACACAAATCTATTGCACAAGTCTCATAGTAATCATGAGCGACCAAAGAAAGGTACCGTTGGGGGCACTATTTTCTTTAAAGACGCTTCTTACCGTACATAAGTAATATAGCATAAGTTCCCCGGGCGCACTTTGTCTGTTACAGCCTCATGGCCTGATTGCCTGGTTATCCGAAACACCACCGATATTCTCGGTAGGCGGGGTAGATAACACTTTTCGGTCCTTGGCCAAAGAGGGAGAAGTTGACGGTCGGTTAAGACGCGTTGAAAGTTCAGGAGAACGCAAATATTATATAAGTACCTCAGTACATACAATCATTATACATAAAATTCTTTTACCCAGGTCACTTGGGGGCTCTTAAATTAATATGAGTCGTTTTATAATAGACGTTTTGTTTTTAGTCACTTCAAAGTCTTTTTCTACCACTCCTTTCTGGACTCAGGTGTATGATCAATAGCCAGTTAGCCTGGTTTCTCTCTAAAGCCGCTCGCGTTTAGTTCACTAAACTGGCCTGAGAAACACCCCACCTTCGGGATAGGGAGGTTGAAGCCGAAGGCTTACCCATTTGAAGTCTAGAGATCGGATGTGTCATGTCAAAGCACGATGGAAGTACAATTTTAAGACCAATTTCATATTGGCACCAAAACAACTTGATTCAATCTAGGCATAAAGTTTTTTACGCATGCTTTTTGGTCTTTTGAGCTTACAACATCTTTCACCTATTTTATGTTTTCCTTTCAAGAAGCGGGACATTCTCTTGGTTGAGGTGTTCGGCGTGAAACTCTTTTCTAAAAACTATAGTTTGACATCTTTCCTGCTGAACTCCACCTCGGTATTGTCAAAACATACATGACAGTTGAGCTAGTTCCCGAGGAGGTATGATCCTAGCGTCGGCCATGTTTCCCAACCCAATTCTTGGGGGGGGGGGTACTGCATTGACAATCCAATGCAGAAAATTTAAGTGAAATATAGTTTCCGAGGAGATTATGATCCTCAGGTTTGTCGGCTGCACCCAACTTGAGTCTCGAGGACTGTGCACACCGCTTTTTATGTCCCAAAGTATACTGCCGAGCTAGGAGTTGATCCTCAGGATGATTTTACGAATCAACGTGAGTCTCAGGGGCTACTGGGATCAGCAGTCTTATGTCATCCTTCAGGTGCATCTCGGGTTTTAGACCGATACACACCTTGAGGGCTACTGGCTATATATCTCGGCAGAGAATAAATTGCACCAATAAAAATATTAAAAAAAAACAGCCTGCAATCGGGGTGGTCCACCACCTCGGAAGTAGTCCAGCAAAAAGCTCGGGCGCCAGTGGCTGGCTCCATAGAGGGCATTTCCGGCATTAAGCTCGGCTGAATTTGTTCAATCTTTTAAAGACCGAGGTAGTTTATGACACCTCGAACGCTGACCATCGTTAGAGCTCGGATGCAGACCGACGTTTGGAGATCGGAAGCGGTCCGACATAAAGCTCGGATTCGAATGGCTCGTTCCATAGAAGACTACTCCGGCATTTAAGCTCAGATGAACTCATTCAAATTTTCAAAGGCCAAGGTAATCTATGGTACCTTGGATGCCGACCATCGTCGGAGCTCGGCTGTGAAAAGACGCCTCGGATTTAGTTCGGCATTGGAGCTCGGATGCAAGAGGATACCTAGAATGTTGAATAGTGTTGGAGCTCGGCTGTGAAAAGACGCCTCGGATTTAGTTCGGCATTAGAGCTCGGACGCAAGAGGACGCCGTCGCACAGGAAACACTTCGAACCCCAGGTGTGGCGTAAAAAACTTACAAGGCATTGACAAAGGCCGGGAACTTCAAGGGGCTCCTCGGATACCCGACGTATAAACTCTTCGGATTCACTTCGGTGATCCTGAAAATTGAAGATGAGGAGATTTGTTGAACTAATTTTCAAGACCGACGACTGAAGATGAAGAACAGTTTGGAAGAATCGAGGAGCGTCCCCAACTTGAAGACCGGTTCAGGGGGCTACTGACGGTGTCTTGGACTAGGGGGTACGCACCACGTCGTCTCCCGACCAGTGGGTCAGGCCGAGGACCCCCATGATGATTCACTAATGGTCCACTTCGGGCATCCCATGCCGAATACAAGGAGGATTCCACAAGACTTGGCGCACAAGACAAGGACTCTCCTAAACCCTAGGCCTCTGGTGTGTTATATAAACCGAGGCCAGGCTAGTCAATAGACAATCTCAGATTCATTACTACAATCTCGTGGTAGACACATGTACTCTATACTACACCTATATCAATACAATCAAAAGCAGGATGTAGGGTAAAACCATGTGTCCATGTTACCATCGCTCCGAGATGCCTAGCTTAGGACCCCCTACTACGAGATACGCCGGATATAGAACCGCAGCGACAAGGTCACATCGATTGTGAGTCTCTCCTCGTCTCCGCAAGATAATAATACACTATGGTTTGGGTATTTGTTTTGAGTTGGCCTTTGGCCTTTACGCACTAACCACCACGCGAGAATTGTTATGGGCCTCGACGTCGTAGTATCAGCCGAAGCTTTGTCGGACGTCCAGTTCAGCATTGTGAGCCTGTCGGGCCAGTGCCATCCAGTATGAGGTGGTGCTCGTCCCGACTCATCGCACAACGACCCGGAGTGAAATGGGCGATGGGCCCACACCACGGAGTGCTTAGGATGTAAACCGGCGGGGACCTCTCTGCTGAGCCTAGGTAGGGCTACGGCGTGTTGATCTTCCGAGGTCGGGCATTGACCTAGAAAAGTGTGTCTGGCCAGAGTAATCAAGCGTGTAGGAAAACATGGTGCACCACTACAGGGAATATTATCTATTAATATCCATGTCCACGGTAACGGACGTTCAGACTTATATCCTGATCTTTTACAACTAGAAATGGATACTTGAGATATGTGGCTCCAGGATTGCTTTCTCGCAGGGGGTCGAGGAAGGATCTCTGGGCATTAATGTTACAACATGCTTGTTAAATATAAATTGCTATTCTTTACTCTTCTACTTGCTGCAAGATGCTTGGAGCTGCTTGAAGATGCTAGTCTTCGATAGGCTAGGCCTTCCCCCCTATTCTGGCATTCTACAGTTCAGTCCACAGATACATACCTTCCTTTGATACCAATGCATACTTAGTATAGATCTGATGCTTGCGAGTACTTTGGATGAGTACTCACGGTTGCTTTGCTACCCCCTTTTCCCCCTTCTTTCTTCTTTCCGGTTGTTGCAACTAGTTGGTGGATCCCTGGAGCCAGATGCCACCGCCAACGGATACTACTACATGGAGACCACCGAAGAACAGGAGTAGTTAGGAGGTCCTAGGCAGGAGGCCTTGCCTCTTCGATCGTTGATGTTTGTTTTTGCCTTCTTAAGGCATCCTTGTTTGACTTATGTCTGTACTCAGATATTGTTGCTTCTGCTGACTCTTGCGTATCGAGCTATCTATTCGAGCCCTCGAGGCCCCTGGCTTGTGTCTAGAATTGTGTTGTGATATCTTCCCATGAGTCCTTGATCTTGATCGTACACATTTGCATGTATGATTAGTCTACGGTCAAATCGGGGGCGTCACAGGTTTACCCAGGTTCGGGCCACCTTGCGGTGTAAAACCCTACTCCTGCTTTGTGGTGGATTAGCCTCGAGGTGGGCTGAGGATGAACTAGTACAGAGGAGGAACAACCTCAGGAGCTATGTTCTTGTGCTTGTGTGAGCTGGTGAGGGTGAGGATGGCTTGATGATCCTTCCCCGTCTAAGGTGGTGTCTAGGCTATATTTATAGTGGCCTTGGTCCTCTTCCCCCAAAACGAAGGCGGGAAGGGATCCCACAACGGCCAAATTTGAAGGGAGACAACTAGTACATCATATCCTGACGAAAGGTGGTCTGCGCCTGCAAAGCTTCTGGTCGTGACGCCGTGGTGGGCTCGACAATGACCTCCATCCTGTCGTCCTGGCGGTCTTGGTCTTGTTGCATGGAAATGGAAACCTTCGGTTGATTCTGATTCCTCGAGACTCCGCGCCTGCGCTTGCCTCTTTACCATCGAAGAGGAAACCTACTATAATGCGCCCGCTGGCACCCGCCTGGCCTTGGTCGTCATGGCTTGCGTCATCCGAGCCTCACGAGGTGAGCGCTCGCATAGAAATCTCCGCTCCTCAGGAGCTAGCTGAAGGAGACTGCTCCTTTTGGAGGTGTTAGCGGCGTCTGCCTCGCGAGGCTTGACCCCTTGCAAGGGTCTTGTGTTGTTGGTGCTGAAGATGGGTCGTACCAGGCCGTCGATGGAGCCACGCCGTAGGCCGCAGGTAGGCAAGTCTGGGTACCCCCATTCCCAGAACGCCGACAGTAGCCCCCGAGTTGAAGGTGCGCTTGGACTTGTCTTCGAGGCGAAGCCAAGAGGCAAGGGTGGAGCGCCGTGGGCCCCAACCACCTGCGGCCTCGGTCGACGTGTGGCGCTTAATGGGACGTGGGCGTATCCGCTTCCCCATGCAGCCTCGACAACCGTCCTGGACTGACAAAAGGCTGGCGCCTGCCGCCGAGCCTTCATTGCCCTCCCTTCGTCTAGCTCCAGATCCCCTTCTCTCCCCGCTCAGAGCATCTCCAGATCTACCAACCTCTCCCTGGACTTGCCTTCGATGGTGACCGAAAAAGTAAAGCCTGCCGCCCCTTCCGCGTGCTCACCCCCCTCGTTCGAGCCGGCCCTCAATGCACACACCGTAACTTAGGAGAAGCACCTTGCCGCTGTGCTCCCACTGACAGCGAGCAGCGCCAATGAGGGAGGGGAGACGTCGCTCCGGATCATCTCGGCCAATCCGGAAACCTTGGGGGAGACCTTCTACCCCTTCTTCCTACACATCATCTTTGTTGGTCTCATCCCCCCTTCTCCAATTTCTTCTACGCCATCCTCAACCATTACCAGATCCACGCCCTTCATCTTACTCCATCCTCCTTTTGTCGATCTTCGCCTTCTACTGCGAGGCGTTTGTGGGGGTGGCGCCCTCTGTTGCACTGTCTCGCCTCTTCTTCTACCTCCGGGTGGGCAGCACCCAGTGCTCTAGGTGCGCCTGCTTCGTCACATCTCATGGAAGCAACACGATCTCGAGGGCCGGAAAGAAGGTGGAGGACTTCCGGCACAAGTGGATCTTCATGGACGCCAAGCGCTCTCACGCTCGGCTGGAACTGCTGACCGCGTTGCCAGTGAAGCTGGACCGGTGGGCTCACGAGAAGCTCACCGACCCCCAGGCGGAGCTACTGCTGGAGAAGATGACTGCTGACCTAAAGGCGGAAAAGCTGACAGGGGCCATGCTCTTCATGGATTTCCTGACGCAGCGCGTGGCTCCGCTCCAGGCGCACTCGCACCCTTTGTGGAGCCTAAAGGGTGCGGAAGACGACCTCCGGCTGCACCCAAATAACTTGTCTAGCGAGGAGCTGAGCAAGGCCGTGCACACCTTGCTCGAGAAGGACCCGGGCGGCCCAGCCTCAGGAGAAGACCGCCTTCATGGCCTGGCTGACTCCGGAGGAGCCCGTCTCTAGCGCACCCACTTGGGGTCCGAGGGCTCCGGAGCCACCTGCCGTCCTTGCAGCCATTGCTTCGCTAGCCCAAGCGCTGGTGCCACCTCCTCCTCAAGCCATCACACTGGCGGACCATGGTTCCTCTACCATTCCCGGCACTCTGGAGGGTGCCTTCTCCATGCTGGACTGGCTCTAGGCCGATCTTCGGAGTGCCGACCGGTGCATGGCCACGAAGCGTCTGGGCTGGTCTCGGGGTGGCTCCAGGCTGACTCGTTCATCAGGACAGCCTGGGGCCAGGCCGAGGCCGCCGCCCAGGAGGGCAGGAAGGTGGCCGGTGTGGCCGCAGCTGCTCGTGAGGCAGCACTGGCTGACGCAGCGGCTGCCAAGAAGCGCTACCGCACGGCAGAGGCCGAGCTAAAGGCCCTTCGCGACGAGCAAGCTGGCCGCACCCGTCATCTCAAGGTGCGGGAGGGGGAGCTGAAGGGCCGGGAGGCTGCACTCGCGAACCGCGACGCTGAACTAGAGCAGGCAGCCCAGGAATAGGTTGCAGAGCGGAGTCATCTGGAGAAGCTGAAGGAGGAGATGAAAACGGCCCAGGCGTCCCACACCAAGCTCGTATCTGAGGAGAAGGCCCGGCTAGAGGCCAGGGAGAAATCCGTTGCCACGGCTGAGAAGGTGGCCGCCGCGGGGCACAACTCCTTCTTCTCCCTCAAGCTGAGGTCCCGCAAGGCGCTGCAGAACCTTTACGGGGAAGGGTACGAGAAGCCGTTGGCAACTCCGAAGGAAGGCCCCGCCAGGCTGCTCCCCATGCTTACCACGGCGCTCGACGGCATTGTTGTTGGAGTGGGCCCCATGGTGGAGGGAGAGGCTCGCGCGCTTTTTACCTCGGCTGCGACGCTCATCTTCAGCCACCTCCATCTTCGGGACCCCAGCTTCAACCTCGGTGCGCTGCTCAAACATGTGGATCCTGAGCTCCACGATGCTGCCGTCGAGGCCGTGAAGAAGCAGGTGGAGACCCTGCTGCAGAAGTTCCTCTGCGTCGACCCTGCGGTCACGGCTGATGGCAAGGACGGTGACATTGTTGATGATGGGCCTCCCCAGGCGGGCGACGGTGGTCTCCAAGGCCGAGGAAGAGGCTCGAAGGCGGCGCTCCTCCCTATTTTAATCATGCAACATGTATCGTGCCTCGTGGAGGCATAAGAACTCATGCTTTGAGATTTTGATAGATAGTATGTTTTGTAATAATTTGCTAGGGTTCCACGATTTCCTTTTTGTTTGCTTTAATGTTCTGCGTCGGCAGGGCCCGGCCCCGCGCATACCTCAACCACCGTTGGGTCGTTCGGATCACTAGGACGAGACCAAGGGGTGAGGGGCTACGTGACCAGTGAGGCTCTTGAGTCGTGATGCTCAGGAGTCCCCCTTGACGTACGAACAACCCTCAGAAAGGAGATGTGGGTGTAGGTTTTAGCGTTCTGCATCGGCAGGGCCCGGCCCCACACATAGCTCAGGCGCTGTTGGGGCGTCCGGATCACCAGGATGAGGCCAAGGGGTGAGGGGCTACGTGACCAATTAGGCTCATGGGTCGTGATGCCCAGGAGTCCCCCTTGATGTACGAACAACCCTCCATACCTTTCCTTGCCGAGCTCTCACTCGGGAGGGGCACGCGAAGACCAGGTCCGAGGGACCTGGCGAGGTGGCGTACGCCAGGCTTGACCTGAGCATAGCCCCCATGCCTAGCCCCACCAGCGACTCTCAAGAGGGAAAAGCGGAGTGGTGAGGCTGAGCAGCGAGCCTAGTGGCTCTCCTGAGGTTACTGTAGCCGTTAGGCTGCCCTCAGTTGTTTATTCACCAGCGTTGAGCATGGTGCTTCTGCTCTTGCACGGGCATAGCCGCTCCTTGACCATGTCGTCCGCCAGGGCGGAGCATGGGGCTTCCACTGGTACATGGGTGGGAGCTCCCTCTGAGGGGAGACTCCGGGGCGTCTACAACCCTGTCCTGACGTGTGGCTTGCATGGCAGGACTGGAGGAGGTGTGTATGGGCACCCGTGAGCCAGCGCGGAACTCATGAGGCCCTACCTCAAGGCGGGTTGCGCCTGAATTTGATTCGGAACACTTGTGAAAGTCCTGCGAGATGGTTAGGCAGCCTATGCCGATTGAACCTCCTGAGGTTATCGCATGAGAAGGCTAAACACGAACGACCCCAGGAGGTGATGTGAACGGGACCGGCCCGCCAGACAGAGCTCAGCCATTGGGTTTGTCGACACTGCAAGGACGGACCCAAGCATAGACACCGTGCCCAGTCTTCTCATGCGAAAGTCCTGAAGAAAGACAATCGGCGTGTGGCTCCCGCGGCGGCGAGGCACCGGGTCATGCGCCCTAACTTATCCGCCCATGATTGGCTCATGTGAGAACAAGGCACCAAGGACCATGGGAGGTGATGTGCACGAGAGATGGACCGCGAGCCAGAGCTCAACCACTTGGGTTTAACGACGCTGCAGGGACAGACCCGAGCACAGACGCCGTGCCAGTCCTTAATGAGGCAGTGGTGGGCGGGTTTGCAAGGGCGTATGACGTTCATGGCGATGAAGCACCGGACAGACATGTGATAATCAAAAAGCAACTCATGAGAGAGTAAAGCCAATTCTGATAGATGCATAGAACGATACATGCCGCAGGGACGGACCCACATGGCTTGGGGATAATGCAGCCTGAGGGGTGCCCCCAACTGAACAAATCAAAAAGTGTCACCTAGCACCGTTGCTGAAGAAGTGTTGAAGTAGCTGAAGGTGCGTGCTACTGTAAGTGCATCTAGTGCCACCCCTAGTTGGTTTTGGAGTATTGACGACAAACCTGGTTGAGGGACTAATGTGTTTGTGAGAATTGCAGGATAACACAGGTAGAAGTCCCTCATTGATTCGGTTTTCCTACCAGAGATGACCCCTAAAAATGTATGAAGACAATGAAGTCAAAGGTGGTATGTGAAGACATTCACATTGAGGACTATGACAAGAGAAGACATCGCATGAAGACTATGGAGCGTGAAGACTTAGATCTTTCTTAGTTCTTTTTCTTCTTTGTTGAGTCATAGGAACCACCGTACTGTTAAGTGGGGTCCAAGAGAACCAGTCAGAATGACTGAAGTGATGCTTAACCAAAATCCTATGTCTTCGAGTGAAGACTATGAGAGCGAATCTTGTCCAGAGTCGGACAAGTCAGCTTTGCTTGTAGCCCAAGTAAAGTTGCCGTGTGTGTTTGAAATCTGACCGTTGGAACACGTGTCAGTTCTTTAGTGACCCAGGGTCATTTCAGACAAATCATGTCGGGTTGCCTAGTGGCTATAAATAGCCCACCCCCTACAACCATAAAGGGTTGGTTGCTCAGAGTTAAAGTACGGTGTAGGATCTAGAAGTAGATGTGTCTAGAGGGGGTGATTAGACACTTAGTGCTAAAGTTGCAATTTTTAAGCTTTTTCGGTTTAAGTGGAGTTTAGCACAATTTCAACACACACAATACATATCAAGCAAGCATGCAAAGAGTATATGAGCAGCGGAATGTAAAGCATGCAACTTGCAAGAATGTAAAGAGAAGGGTTTGGAGAATTCAAACGCAATTGGAGACACGGATGTTTTTCCCGTGGTTCGGATAGGTGGTGCTATCCTACATCCACGTTGATGGAGACTTCAACCCACGAAGGGTAACGGTTGCGCGAGTCCACACAGGGCTCCACCCAAGGGTAACGGTTGCGCGAGTCCACATAGGGCTCCACCCACGAAGGGTCCACGAAGAAGCAACCACCCAGAAAGGGTCCACGAAGAAGCAACCTTGTCTATCCCACCATGTCCATCGCCCACACAGGACTTGCCTCACTAGCGGTAGATCTTCACGAAGTAGGCGATCTCCTTGCCCTTACAAACTCCTTGGTTCAACTCCACAATCTTGTCGGAGGCTCCCAAGTGACACCTAGCCAATCTAGGAGACACCACTCTCCAAGAAGTAACAAATGGTGTGTAGGTAATGAACTCCTTGCTCTTGTGCTTCAAATGATAGTCTCCCCAACACTCAACTCTCTCTCATAGGATTTGGATTTGGTGGAAAGAAGGTTTGAGTGGAAAGAAACTTGGGAAGGCTAGAGATCAAGATTCATATGGTAGGAATGGAATATCTTGGTCTCAACACATGAGTAGGTGGTTCTCTCTCAGAACATATGAGTTGGAATGGTGTGTGTGTGTTCTGATGGCTCTCTCTTTGAATGAGAAGGAGGTGGAGGGGTATATATAGCCTTCACACAAAATCCAACAGTTACACAGTTTTCCAATCTCGGTGGGACCGAATCAATAAACTCGGTCGGACCGAAAATGTAAACCTAGTGACCGTTAGTGATTTCGGTGGGACCGACTGGATCAACTCGGTGGGACCGATGTGCTAGGGTTAGGGTAAATCCAAAACTCGGTTTGACCGATTACTCAAACTCGGTGGGACCGATTTGGGTAATAAGTGAAACTGAGGTTTGGTCAAGCAAACTCGGTGGGACCGATTGCATATCTCGGTGGGACCGAGAATATTGCAATGGGTAACAGAGAGTTTGCAAGCCCATCTCGGTGAGACCGAGATCCCATCGGTGAGACCGAACTGATTAGGGTTTGGCAGTGGCTTATGACAAGTGAAACTCGGTGGCGCCGGATAGGAAGAATCGGTAGGACCGAGTTTGGCTTAGGGTTTAGGTCATATGTGGATATGGGAAAGTAGTTGAGGGTTTTGGAGCATATCACTAAGCAC